>NW_027076118.1:300000-386000 GCF_963932015.1 Anas acuta
CAGTCGTCTGCCATGCGGGCCAGGGTTATATTTAGGGTTGCTGTGAAAGAGCGAATACGGAGTGTCCAGTTGCATGTGGGGCTGCATAAAGGCTCCCCTGGGGAGTTCACTTGTACCCAAAGCCTTCCTTTGGGGGCACTTCTGGATGGGTGAAAGGGGCTTGAAACGCTTTTTCTGTGGCCCGAGTTTTCAGTCTTTTGCCATGCTGGCTAGGGGTATATTTAGGGTTGCTCGTAAACAGTGAACAAGGAGGGTCCAGTTGCATGTGGGGCTGCGTAAAGGCTCCCCTGGGGAGTTCAGTTGTACCCAAAGCCTTCCTCTGGGGGCACCTTTGGATGGGCGAATTAGGCTTTTAACGCATTTTCTGGGGCCCGAGTTTTCAGTCGACTGCCAGGCGGGCCAGGGTTATATTTAGGGTTGCTGTGAAAGAGTGAACCCGGATGGTCCAGTTGCATGTGGGGCTGCATAAAGGCTCCCCTGGGGAGTTCACTTGTACCCAAAGCCTTCCTTTGGGGGCACTTCTGGATGGGCGAAAGGGGCTTGAAACGCTTTTTCTGTGGCCCGAGTTTTCAGTCTTCTGCCATGCTGGCTAGGGTTATATTTAGGGTTGCTGTAAAGAGCGAACACGGAGGGTCCAGTTGCATGTGGGGCTGCATAAAGGCTCCCCTGGGGAGTTCAGATGTACCCAAAGCCTTCCTCTGGGGGCACTTTTGGATTGGCGAATTAGGCTTTTAACGCATTTTCTGGGGCCCGAGTTTTCAGTCGACAGCCAGGCGTGCTAGGGCTATATTTAGGGTTGCTGTGAAAGAGCGAATACGGGGGGTCAGTTGCATGTGGGGCTGCGTTAAGGCTCCCCTGGGGAGTCCAGTTGTACCCAAAGCCTTCCTTTGGGGGCACTTTTGGATGGTCCAAGGGGAATCGCAATGCGTTTTCTGAGGCCCGCTTTTTCAGTCTTCTCCCATTGCGCCGAGTGCTATATTTAGGCTTGCGGTGAAAGAGTGAACCCGGAGGGAACAGTTGCATGTGGGGCTGCATAAAGGCTCCCCTGGGGAGTTCAGTTGTACCCAAAGCCTTCCTTTGGGGGCACTTTTGGATGGTCCAAGGGGAATCGCAATGCGTTTTCTGAGGCCCGCTTTTTCAGTCTTCTCCCATTGCGCCGAGTGCTATATTTAGGCTTGCGGTGAAAGAGTGAACCCGGAGGGAACAGTTGCATGTGGGGCTGCATAAAGGCTCCCCTGGGGAGTCCAGTTGTACCCGAAGCCTTCCTTTCGGGGCACTTGTGGATGGTCCAAGGGGAATCGCAATGCGTTTTCTGAGGCCCGCTTTTTCAGTCTTCTCCCATTGCGCCGAGTGCTATATTTAGGCTTGCGGTGAAAGAGTGAACCCGGAGGGTCCAGTTGCATGTGGGGCTGCATAAAGGCTCCCCTGGGGAGTTCAGTTGTACCCAAAGCCTTCCTTTGGGGGCACTTCTGGATGGGTGAATGGGGCTTGAAACGCATTTTCTGGAGCCCGAGTTTTCAGTCTTCTGCCATGGTGGCTAGGGGTATATTTAGGGTTGCTCGTAAACAGTGAACAAGGAGGGTCCAGTTGCATGTGGGGCTGCGTAAAGGCTCCCCTGGGGAGTCCAGTTGTACCCAAAGCCTTCCTTTGGGGGCACTTCTGGATGGGCGAAAGGGGCTTGAAACACTTTTTCTGGGGCCCGAGTTTTCAGTCTTCTGCCATGCTGGCTAGGGTTATATTTAGGGTTGCTGTAAAGAGCGAACACGGAGGGTCCAGTTGCATGTGGGGCTGCATAAAGGCTCCCCTGGGGAGTTCAGATGTACCCAAAGCCTTCCTTTGGGGGCACTTTTGGATGGGCAAAAGGGCTCGTAACACATTTTCTGTGGCTCGAACTTTCAGTCGACTGCCAGGCGTGCTAGGGCTATATTTAGGGTTGCGGTGAAATAGTGAACCCGGAGGGTCCAGTTGCATGTGGGGCTGCATAAAGGCTCCCCTGGGGAGTTCAGTTGTACCCAAAGCCTTCCTTTGGGGGCACTTTTGGATGGGTGAATGGGGCTTGAAACGCATTTTCTGGAGCCCGAGTTTTCAGTCTTCTGCCATGGTGGCTAGGGGTATATTTAGGGTTGCTCGTAAACAGTGAACAAGGAGGGTCCAGTTGCATGTGGGGCTGCATAAAGGCTCCCCTGGGGAGTCCAGTTGTACCCAAAGCCTTCCTCTGGGGGCACTTTTGGATGGGCGAATTAGGCTTTTAACGGATTTTCTGGGGCCCGAGTTTTCAGTCGACTGCCAGGCGGGCCAGGGCTATATTTAGGGTTGCGGTGAAAGAGTGAACCCGGAGGGTCCAGTTGCATGTGGGGCTGCATAAAGGCTCCCCTGGGGAGTTCACTTGTACCCAAAGCCTTCCTTTGGGGGCACTTCTGGATGGGCGAATGGGGCTTGAAACGCTTTTTCTGTGGCCCGAGTTTTCAGTCTTCTGCCATGCTGGCTAGGGTTATATTTAGGGTTGCTTGAAAAGAGCGAACACGGGGGGTCCAGTTGCATGTGGGGCTGCATAAAGGCTCCCCTGGGGAGTTCAGTTGTACCCAAAGCCTTCCTTTGGGGGCACTTTTGGATGGTCGAATGGGGCTCGTAACACATTTTCTGTGGCCCGAGCTTTCAGTCGACTGCCAGGCGTGCTAGGGCTATATTTAGGCTTGCGATGAAAGAGTGAACCCGGAGGGTCCAGTTGCATGTGGGGCTGCATAAAGGCTCCCCTGGGGAGTTCACTTGTACCCAAAGCCTTCCTTTGGGGGCACTTCTGGATGGGTGAAAGGGGCTTGAAACGCTTTTTCTGTGGCCCGAGTTTTCAGTCTTCTGCCATGCTGGCTAGGGTTATATTTAGGGTTGCTGTAAAGAGCGAACACTGAGGGTCCAGTTGCATGTGGGGCTGCGTAAAGGCTCCCCTGGGGAGTCCAGTTGTACCCAAAGCCTTCCTTTGGGGGCACTTTGGGATGGTCCAAGGGGAATCGCAATGAGTTTTCTGAGGCCCGCTTTTTCAGTCTTCTCCCATTGCGCCGAGTGCTATATTTAGGCTTGCGGTGAAAGAGTGAACCCGGAGGGTCCAGTTGCATGTGGGGCTGCATAAAGGCTCCCCTGGGGAGTTCAGTTGTACCCAAAGCCTTCCTTTGGGGGCACTTCTGGATGGGTGAATGGGGCTTGAAACGCATTTTCTGGAGCCCGAGTTTTCAGTCTTCTGCCATGGTGGCTAGGGGTATATTTAGGGTTGCTCGTAAACAGTGAACAAGGAGGGTCCAGTTGCATGTGGGGCTGCGTTAAGGCTCCCCTGGGGAGTTCAGTTGTACCCAAAGCCTTCCTTTGGGGGCACTTCTGGATGGGCGAAAGGGGCTTGAAACTCTTTTTCTGGGGCCCGAGTTTTCAGTCGTCTGCCATGCGGGCCAGGGTTATATTTAGGGTTGCTGTGAAAGAGCGAATACGGAGTGTCCAGTTGCATGTGGGGCTGCATAAAGGCTCCCCTGGGGAGTTCACTTGTACCCAAAGCCTTCCTCTGGGGGCACTTTTGGATGGGCGAATTAGGCTTTTAACGGATTTTCTGGGGCCCGAGTTTTCAGTCGACTGCCAGGCGTGCTAGGGCTATATTTAGGGTTGCGGTGAAAGAGCGAATACGGAGGGTCCAGTTGCATGTGGGGCTGCATAAAGGCTCCCCTGGGGAGTTCACTTGTACGCAAAGCCTTCCTTTGGAGGCACTTCTGGATGGGTGAATGGGGCTTGAAACGCTTTTTCTGTGGCCCGAGTTTTCAGTCTTCTGCCATGCTGGCTAGGGTTATATTTAGGGTTGCTTGTAAACAGCGAACACGGGGGGTCCAGTTGCGTATGGGCCTGCATAAAGGCTCCCCTGGGGAGTTCAGTTGTACCCAAAGCCTTCCTTTGGGGGCACTTCTGGATGGGTGAATTAGGCTTTTAACGCATTTTCTGGGGCCCGAGTTTTCAGTCGTCTGCCATGCGGGCCAGGGTTATATTTAGGGTTGCTGTGAAAGAGCGAATACGGAGTGTCCAGTTGCATGTGGGGCTGCATAAAGGCTCCCCTGGGGAGTTCACTTGTACCCAAAGCCTTCCTCTGGGGGCACTTTTGGATGGGCGAATTAGGCTTTTAACGCATTTTCTGGGGCCCGAGTTTTCAGTCGACTGCCAGGCGGGCCAGGGCTATATTTAGGGTTGCTGTGAAAGAGCGAATACGGAGGGTCCAGTTGCATGTGGGGCTGCATAAAGGCTCCCCTGGGGAGTTCACTTGTACCCAAAGCCTTCCTTTGGAGGCACTTCTGAATGGGTGAATGGGGCTTGAAACGCTTTTTCTGTGGCCCGAGTTTTCCGTCTTCTGCCATGCTGGCTAGGGTTATATTTAGGGTTGCTTGTAAACAGCGAACACGGTGTGTCCAGTTGCGTATGGGCCTGCATAAAGGCTCCCCTGGGGAGTTCACTTGTACCCAAAGCCTTTCTTTGGGGGCACTTTTGGATGGTCGAATGGGGCTCGTAACACATTTTCTGTGGCCCGAGCTTTCAGTCGACTGCCAGGCGTGCTAGGGCTATATTTAGGCTTGCGGTGAAAGAGTGAACCCGGAGGGTCCAGTTGCATGTGGGGCTGCATAAAGGCTCCCCTGGGGAGTTCACTTGTACCCAAAGCCTTCCTTTGGGGGCACTTCTGGATGGGTGAATGGGGCTTGAAACGCATTTTCTGGAGCCCGAGTTTTCAGTCTTCTGCCATGGTGGCTAGGGGTATATTTAGGGTTGCTCGTAAACAGTGAACAAGGAGGGTCCAGTTGCATGTGGGGCTGCATAAAGGCTCCCCTGGGGAGTTCAGTTGTACCCAAAGCCTTCCTCTGGGGGCACTTTTGGATGGGCGAATTAGGCTTGAAACGCATTTTCTGGGGCCCGAGTTTTCAGTCGTCTGCCATGCGGGCCAGGGTTATATTTAGGGTTGCTGTGAAAGAGCGAATACGGAGTGTCCAGTTGCATGTGGGGCTGCATAAAGGCTCCCCTGGGGAGTTCAGTTGTACCCAAAGCCTTCCTTTGGGGGCACTTCTGGATGGGCGAAAGGGGCTTGAAACGCTTCTTCTGTGGCCCGAGTTTTCAGTCTTTTGCCATGCTGGCTAGGGGTATATTTAGGGTTGCTCGTAAACAGTGAACAAGGAGGGTCCAGTTGCATGTGGGGCTGCGTAAAGGCTCCCCTGGGGAATTCAGTTGTACCCAAAGCCTTCCTCTGGGGGCACTTTTGGATGGGCGAATTAGGCTTTTAACGCATTTTCTGGGGCCCGAGTTTTCAGTCGACTTCCAGGCGGGCCAGGGTTATATTTAGGGTTGCTGTGAAAGAGTGAACCCGGAGGGTCCAGTTGCATGTGGGGCTGCGTAAAGGCTCCCCTGGGGAGTTCACTTGTACCCAAAGCCTTCCTCTAGGGGCACTTTTGGATGGGCGAAAGGGGCTTGAAACTCTTTTTCTGGGGCCCGAGTTTTCAGTCGTCTGCCATGCGGGCCAGGGTTATATTTAGGGTTGCTGTGAAAGAGCGAATACGGAGGGTCCAGTTGCATGTGGGGCTGCATAAAGGCTCCCCTGGGGAGTTCAGATGTACCCAAAGCCTTCCTTTGGGGGCACTTTTGGATGGGTGAATGGGGCTCGTAACACATTTTCTGTGGCCCGAGCTTTCAGTCGACTGCCAGGCGTGCTAGGGCTATATTTAGGCTTGCGGTGAAAGAGTGAACCCGGAGGGTCCAGTTGCATGTGGGGCTGCATAAAGGCTCCCCTGGGGAGTTCACTTGTACCCAAAGCCTTCCTTTGGGGGCACTTCTGGATGGGCGAAAGGGGCTTGAAACCCTTTTTCTGTGGCCCGAGTTTTCAGTCTTCTGCCATGCTGGCTAGGGTTATATTTAGGGTTGCTGTAAAGAGCGAACACGGAGGGTCGAGTTGCATGTGGGGCTGCGTTAAGGCTCCCCTGGGGAGTTCAGATGTACCCAAAGTCTTCCTCTGGGGGCACTTTTGGATGGGCGAATGGGGCTCGTAACATATTTTCTCTGGCCCAATCTTTCAGTCGACAGCCAGGCGTGCTAGGGCTATATTTAGGGTTGCTTTGAAAGAGCGAATACGGAGGGTCCAGTTGCATGTGGGGCTGCGTTAAGGCTCCCCTGGGGAGTCCAGTTGTACCCAAAGCCTTCCTTTGGGGGCACTTTGGGATGGTCCAAGGGGAATCGCAATGCATTTTCTGAGGCCCGCTTTTTCAGTCTTCTCCCATTGCGCCGAGTGCTATATTTAGGCTTGCGGTGAAAGAGTGAACCCGGAGGGTCCAGTTGCATGTGGGGCTGCATAAAGGCTCCCCTGGGGAGTTCACTTGTACCCAAAGCCTTCCTTTGGGGGCACTTCTGGATGGGTGAATGGGGCTTGAAACGCTTTTTCTGTGGCCCGAGTTTTCAGTTTTCTGCCATGCTGGCTATTGTTATATTTAGGGTTGCTGTAAAGAGCGAACACGGAGGGTCCAGTTGCATGTGGGGCTGCGTAAAGGCTCCCCTGGGGAGTTCAGTTGTACCCAAATCCTTCCTCTGGGGGCACTTCTGGATGGGCGAATTAGGCTTTTAACGCGTTTTCGGGGGCCCGAGTTTTCAGTCGACTTCCAGGTGGGCCAGTGTTATATTTAGGGTTGCTGTGAAAGAGCGAATACGGAGGGTCCAGTTGCATGTGGGGCTGCGTAAAGGCTCCCCTGGGGAGTTCACTTGTACCCAAAGCCTTCCTTTGGGGGCACTTTTGCATGGGCAAAAGGGGCTTGAAACTCTTTTTCTGGGGCCCGAGTTTTCAGTCTTCTGCCATGCTGGCTAGGGTTATATTTAGGGTTGCTTGTAAACAGCAAACACGAGGGGTCCAGTTTCGTATGGACCTGCATAAAGGCTCCCCTGGGGAGTTCACTTGTACCCAAACCCTTCCTTTGGGGGCACTTTTGGATGGTCGAATGGGGCTTGTAGCACGTTTTCTGTGGCCCGAGCTTTCAGTCGACTGCCAGGCGTGCTAGGGCTATATTTAGGCTTGGGGTGAAAGAGTGAACCCGAAGGGTCCAGTTGCATGTGGGGCTGCATAAAGGCTCACCTGGGGAGTTCAGTTGTACCCAAAGCCTTCCTTTGGGGGCACTTTTGGATGGGTGAATGGGGCTTGAAACGCATTTTCTGGAGCCCGAGTTTTCAGTCTTCTGCCATGGTGGCTAGGGGTATATTTAGGGTTGCTCGTAAACAGTGAACAAGGAGGGTCCAGTTGCATGTGGGGCTGCGTAAAGGCTCCCCTGGGGAGTCCAGTTGTACCCAAAGCCTTCCTTTGGGGGCACTTTTGGATGGTCCAACGGGAATCGCAATGCGTTTTCTAAGGCCTGCTTTTTCAGTCTTCTCCCATGGCGCCGAGGGCTATATTTACGCTTGCGGTGAAAGAGTGAACCCGGACAGTCCAGTTTCATGTGGGGCTGCATAAAGGCTCCCCTGGGGAGTTCACTTGTACCCAAAGCCTTCCTCTGGGGGCACTTTTGAATGGGCGAATTAGGCTTTAAACGCATTTTCTGTGGCCCGAGTTTTCAGTATTCTGCCATGCTGGCTTGGGTTATATTTAGGGTTGCTCGTAAACAGTGAACAAGGAGGGTCCAGTTGCATGTGGGGCTGCGTAAAGGCTCCCCTGGGGAGTTCACTTGTACCCAAAGCCTTCCTCTGGGGGCACTTTTGGATGGGCGAATTAGGCTTTTAACGGATTTTCTGGGGCCCGAGTTTTCAGTCGACTGCCAGGCGGGCCAGGGCTATATTTAGGGTTGCTGAGAAAGAGCGAATACGGAGGGTCCAGTTGCATGTGGGGCTGCATAAAGGCTCCCCTGGGGAGTTCACTTGTACCCAAAGCCTTCCTTTGGGGGCACTTCTGGATGGGCGAAAGGGGCTTGAAACGCTTTTTCTGTGGCCCGAGTTTTCAGTCTTCTGCCATGCTGGCTAGGGGTATATTTAGGGTTGCTCGTAAACAGTGAACAAGGAGGGTCCAGTTGCATGTGGGGCTGCATAAAGGCTCCCCTGGGGAGTTCAGTTGTACCCAAAGCCTTCCTTTGGGGGCACTTCTGGATGGGTGAATGGGGCTTGAAACGCTTTTTCTGGAGCCCGAGTTTTCAGTCTTCTGCCATGGTGGCTAGGGGTATATTTAGGGTTGCTCGTAAACAGTGAACAAGGAGGGTCCAGTTGCATGTGAGGCTGCGTAAAGGCTCCCCTGGGGAGTTCAGATGTACCCAAAGCCTTCCTTTGGGGGCACTTTTGGATGGACGAATGGGGCTCGTAACGCATTTTCTATGGCCCGAGCTTTCAGTCGACTGCCAGGCGTGCTAGGGCTATATTTAGGCTTGCGGTGAAAGAGTGAACCCGGAGGGTCCAGTTGCATGTGGGGCTGCATAAAGGCTCCCCTGGGGAGTTCAGTTGTACCCAAAGCCTTCCTTTGGGGGCACTTCTGGATGGGTGAATGGGGCTTGAAACCCTTTTTCTGTGGCCCGATTTTTCAGTCTTCTGCCATGCTGGCTAGGGTTATATTTAGGGTTGCTTGTAAACAGCGAACACGGGGGGTCCAGTTGCGTATGGGCCTGCATAAAGGCTCCCCTGGGGAGTTCACTTGTACCCAAACCCTTCCTTTGGGGGCACTTTTGGATGGGCAAAAGGGCTCGTAACACATTTTCTGTGGCTCAAACTTTCAGTCGACTGCCAGGCGTGCTAGGTCTATATTTAGGCTTGGGGTGAAAGAGTGAACCCGGAGGGTCCAGTTTCATGTGGGGCTGCATAAAGGCTCCCCTGGGGAGTTCAGTTGTACCCAAAGCCTTCCTCTGGGGGCACTTTTGGATGGGCGAATTAGGCTTTTAACGCATTTTCTGGGGCCCGAGTTTTCAGTCGACTGCCAGGCGGGCCAGTTCTATATTTAGGGTTGCGGTGAAAGAGTGAACCCGGAGGGTCCAGTCGCATGTGGGGCTGCATAAAGCCTCCCCTGGGGAGTTCAGTTGTACCCAAAGCCTTCCTTTGGGGGCACTTTTGGATGGGCGAATGGGGCTCGTAACACATTTTCTGTGGACCGAGCTTTCAGTCGACTGCCAGGCGTGCTAGGGCGGTATTTAGGCTTGCGGTGAAAGAGTGAACCCGGAGGGTCCAGTTGCATGTGGGGCTGCATAAAGGCTCCCCTGGGGAGTTCAGTTGTACCCAAAGCCTTCCTTTGGGGGCACTTCTGGATGGGCGAATGGGGCTTGAAACGCATTTTCTGGAGCCCGAGTTTTCAGTCTTCTGCCATGGTGGCTAGGGGTATATTTAGGGTTGCTCGTAAACAGTGAACAAGGAGGGTCCAGTTGCATGTGGGGCTGCCTAAAGGCTCCCCTGGGGAGTTCACTTGTACCCAAAGCCTTCCTCTGGGGGCACTTTTGGATGGGCGAATTAGGCTTTTAACGCATTTTCTGGGGCTCGAATTTTCAGTCGATTGCCAGGCGGGCCACGGCTATATTTAGGGTTGCTGTGAAAGAGCGAATACGGAGGGTCCAGTCGCATGTGGGGCTGCGTTAAGGCTCCCCTGGGGAGTCCAGTTGTACCCAAAGCCTTTCTTTGGGGGCACTTTGGGATGGTCCAAGGGGAATCGCAATGCGTTTTCTGAGGCCCGCTGTTTCAGTCTTCTCCAATTGCGCCGAGGGCTATATTTAGGCTTGCGGTGAAAGAGTGAACCCGGAGGGTCCAGTTGCATGTGGGGCTGCATAAAGGCTCCCCTGGGGAGTTCAGTTGGACCCAAAGCCTTCCTTTGGGGGCACTTCTGGATGGGTGAATGGGGCTTGAAACGCTTTTTCTGTGGCCCGAGTTTTCAGTTTTCTGCCATGCTGGCTATTGTTATATTTAGGGTTGCTGTAAAGAGCGAACATGGAGGGTCCAGTTGCATGTGGGGCTGCGTAAAGGCTCCCCTGGGGAGTTCAGTTGTACCCAAATCCTTCCTCTGGGGGCACTTCTGGATGGGCGAATTAGGCTTTTAACGCGTTTTCGGGGGCCCGAGTTTTCAGTCGACTGCCAGGTGGGCCAGGGATATATTTAGGGTTGCTGTGAAAGAGCGAATACGGAGGGTCCAGTTGCATGTGGGGCTGCATAAAGGCTCCCCTGGGGAGTTCACTTGTACCCAAACCCTTCCTTTGGGGGCACTTTTGGATGGTCGAATGGGGCTTGTAGCACGTTTTCTGGGGCCCGAGTTTTCAGTCGTCTGCCATGCGGGCCAGGGTTATATTTAGGGTTGCTGTGAAAGAGCGAATACGGAGGGTCCAGTTGCATGTGGGGCTGCATAAAGGCTCCCCTGGGGAGTCCAGTTGTACCCAAAGCCTTCCTTTGGGGGCACTTTTGGATGGTCCAACGGGAATCGCAATGCGTTTTCTAAGGCCCGCTTTTTCAGTCTTCTCCCATTGCGCCGAGGGCTATATTTACGCTTGCGGTGAAAGAGTGAACCCGGAGGGTCCAGTTGCATGTGGGGCTGCATAAAGGCTCCCCTGGGGAGTTCACTTGTACCCAAAGCCTTCCTTTGGGGGCACTTCTGGATGGGTGAATGGGGCTTGAAACGCTTTTTCTGGAGCCCGAGTTTTCAGTCTTCTGCCATGGTGGCTAGGGGTATATTTAGGGTTGCTCGTAAACAGTGAACAAGGAGGGTCCAGTTGCATGTGAGGCTGCGTAAAGGCTCCCCTGGGGAGTTCAGATGTACCCAAAGCCTTCCTTTGGGGGCACTTTTGGATGGACGAATGGGGCTCGTAACACATTTTCTATGGCCCGAGCTTTCAGTCGACTGCCAGGCGTTCTAGGGCTATATTTAGGCTTGCGGTGAAAGAGTGAACCCGGAGGGTCCAGTTGCATGTGGGGCTGCATAAAGGCTCCCCTGGGGAGTTCACTTGTACCCAAAGCCTTCCTTTGGGGGCACTTCTGGATGGGTGAATGGGGCTTGAAACGCATTTTCTGGAGCCCGAGTTTTCAGTCTTCTGCCATGCTGGCTAGTGTTATATTTAGGGTTGCTGTAAAGAGCGAACACGGAGGGTCCAGTTGCATGTGGGGCTGCGTAAAGGCTCCCCTGGGTAGTTCAGATGTACCCAAAGCCTTCCTCTGGGGGCACTTTTGGATGGTCGAATTAGGCTTTTAACGCATTTTCTGGGGCCCGAGTTTTCAGTCGACTGCCAGGCGGGCCAGGGCTATATTTAGGGTTGCGGTGAAAGAGTGAACCCGGAGGGTCCAGTCGCATGTGGGGCTGCATAAAGCCTCCCCTGGGGAGTTCAGTTGTACCCAAAGCCTTCCTTTGGGGGCACTTCTGGATGGGTGAATGGGGCTTGAAACGCTTTTTCTGTGGCCCGAGTTTTCAGTTTTCTGCCATGCTGGCTAGGGTTATATTTAGGGTTGCTTGTAAACAGCGAACACGGGGGGTCCAGTTGCGTATGGGCCTGCATAAAGGCTCCCCTGGGGAGTTCAGTTGTACCCAAAGCCTTCCTTTGGGGGCACTTTTGGATGGGCGAAAGGGGCTTGAAACTCTTTTTCTGGGGCCCGAGTTTTCAGTCGTCTGCCATGCGGGCCAGGGTTATATTTAGGGTTGCTGTGAAAGAGCGAATACGGAGTGTCCAGTTGCATGTGGGGCTGCATAAAGGCTCCCCTGGGGAGTTCACTTGTACCCAAAGCCTTCCTTTGGGGGCACTTCTGGATGGGTGAAAGGGGCTTGAAACGCTTTTTCTGTGGCCCGAGTTTTCAATCTTCTGCCATGCTGGCTAGGGGTATATTTAGGGTTGCTCGTAAACAGTGAACAAGGAGGGTCCAGTTGCATGTGGGGCTGCATAAAGGCTCCCCTGGGGAGTTCAGTTATACCCAAAGCCTTCCTCTGGGGGCACCTTTGGATGGGCGAATTAGGCTTTTAACGCATTTTCTGGGGCCCGAGTTTTCAGTCGACTGCCAGGCGGGCCAGGGCTATATTTAGGGTTGCTGTGAAAGAGGGAACACGGAGGGTCCAGTTGCATGTGGGGCTGCATAAAGGCTCCCCTGGGGAGTTCAGATGTACCCAAAGCCTTCCTCTAGGGGCACTTTTGGATGGGCGAATTAGGCTTTTAATGCATTTTCTGGGGCCCGAGTTTTCAGTCGACTGCCAGGCGGGCCAGGGCTATATTTAGGGTTGCTGTGAAAGAGTGAACCCGGAGGGTCCAGTTCCATGTGGGGCTGCGTAAAGGCTCCCCTGGGGAGTTCACTTGTACCCAAAGCCTTCCTCTAGGGGCACTTTTGGATGGGCGAATTAGGCTTTTAATGCATTTTCTGGGGCCCGAGTTTTCAGTCGACTGCCAGGCGTGCTAGGGCTATATTTAGGGTTGCTGTGAAAGAGGGAACACGGAGGGTCCAGTTGCATGTGGGGCTGCATAAAGGCTCCCCTGGGGAGTTCAGATGTACCCAAAGCCTTCCTTTGGGGGCACTTTTGGATGGGTGAATGGGGCTCGTAACACATTTTCTGTGGCCCGAGCTTTCAGTCGACTGCCAGGCGTGCTAGGGCTATATTTAGGCTTGCGGTGAAAGAGTGAACCCGGAGGGTCCAGTTGCATGTGGGGCTGCATAAAGGCTCCCCTGGGGAGTTCACTTGTACCCAAAGCCTTCCTTTGGGGGCACTTCTGGATGGGCGAAAGGGGCTTGAAACGCTTTTTCTGTGGCCCGAGTTTTCAGTCTTCTGCCATGCTGGCTAGTGTTATATTTAGGGTTGCTGTAAAGAGCGAACACGGAGGGTCCAGTTGCATGTGGGGCTGCATAAAGGCTCCCCTGGGGAGTTCAGATGTACCCAAAGCCTTCCTTTGGGGGCACTTTTGGATGGGCGAATGGGGCTCGTAACACATTTTCTGTGGTCCGAGCTTTCAGTCGACTGCCAGGCGTGCTAGGGCTATATTTAGGGTTGCTGTGAAAGAGCGAATACGGGGGGTCCAGTTGCATGTGGGGCTGCGTTAAGGCTCCCCTGGGGAGTCCAGTTGTACCCAAAGCCTTCCTCTGGGGGCACTTTTGGATGGGCGAATTAGGCTTTTAACGCATTTTCTGGGGCCCGAGTTTTCAGTCGACTGCCAGGCGTGCTAGGGCTATATTTAGGGTTGCTGTGAAAGAGCGAATACGGGGGGTCCAGTTGCATGTGGGGCTGCGTTAAGGCTCCCCTGGGGAGTCCAGTTGTACCCAAAGCCTTCCTTTGGGGGCCCTTTGGGATGGTCCAAGGGGAATCGCAATGCGTTTTCTGAGGCCCGCTTTTTCAGTCTTCTCCCATTGCGCCGAGTGCTATATTTAGGCTTGCGGTGAAAGAGTGAACCCGGAGGGTCCAGTTGCATGTGGGGCTGCATAAAGGCTCCCCTGGGGAGTTCAGTTGTACCCAAAGCCTTCCTTTGGGGGCACTTTTGGATGGGCGAAAGGGGCTTGAAACTCTTTTTCTGGGGCCCGAGTTTTCAGTCGTCTGCCATGCGGGCCAGGGTTATATTTAGGGTTGCTGTGAAAGAGCGAATACGGAGTGTCCAGTTCCATGTGGGGCTGCATAAAGGCTCCCCTGGGGAGTTCACTTGTACCCAAAGCCTTCCTTTGGGGGCACTTCTGGATGGGTGAAAGGGGCTTGAAACGCTTTTTCTGGGGCCCGAGTTTTCAGTCTTTTGCCATGCTGGCTAGGGGTATATTTAGGGTTGCTCGTAAACAGTGAACAAGGAGGGTCCAGTTGCATGTGGGGCTGCGTAAAGGCTCCCCTGGGGAGTTCAGTTGTACCCAAAGCCTTCCTCTGGGGGCACCTTTGGATGGGCGAATTAGGCTTTTAACGCATTTTCTGGGGCCCGAGTTTTCAGTCGACTGCCAGGCGGGCCAGGGCTATATTTAGGGTTGCTGTGAAAGAGTGAACCCGGAGGGTCCAGTTGCATGTGGGGCTGCGTAAAGGCTCCCCTGGGGAGTTCACTTGTACCCAAAGCCTTCCTCTGGGGGCACTTTTGGATGGTCGAATGGGGCTCGTAACACATTTTCTGTGGCCCGAGCTTTCAGTCGACTGCCAGGCGTTCTAGGGCTATATTTAGGCTTGCGGTGAAAGAGTGAACCCGGAGGGTCCAGTTGCATGTGGGGCTGCATAAAGGCTCCCATGGGGAGTTCACTTGTACCCAAAGCCTTCCTTTGGGGGCACTTCTGGATGGGCGAAAGGGGCTTGAAACGCTTTTTCTGTGGCCCGAGTTTTCAGTCTTCTGCCATGCTGGCTAGGGGTATATTTAGGGTTGCTGTAAAGAGCGAACACGGAGGGTCCAGTTGCATGTGGGGCTGCGTTAAGGCTCCCCTGGGGAGTTCAGATGTACCCAAAGCCTTCCTCTGGGGGCACTTTTGGATGGGCGAATGGGGCTCGTAACACATTTTCTGTGGCCCGAGCTTTCAGTCAACTGCCAGGCGTTCTAGGGCTATATTTAGGGTTGCTGTGAAAGAGCGAATACGGGGGGTCCAGTTGCATGTGGGGCTGTGTTAAGGCTCCCCTGGGGAGTCCAGTTGTACCCAAAGCCTTCCTTTGGGGGCACTTTTGGATGGTCCAAGGGGAATCGCAATGCGTTTTCTGAGGCCCGCTTTTTCAGTCTTCTCCCATTGCGCCGAGTGCTATATTTAGGCTTGCGGTGAAAGAGTGAACCCGGAGGGTCCAGTTGCATGTGGGGCTGCATAAAGGCTCCCCTGGGGAGTTCAGTTGTACCCAAAGCCTTCCTTTGGGGGCACTTCTGGATGGGTGAATGGGGCTTGAAACGCATTTTCTGGAGCCCGAGTTTTCAGGCTTCTGCCATGGTGGCTAGGGGTATATTTAGGGTTGCTCGTAAACAGTGAACAAGGAGGGTCCAGTTGCATGTGGGGCTGCATAAAGGCTCCCCTGGGGAGTTCACTTGTACCCAAAGCCTTCCTTTGGGGGCACTTTTGGATGGGCGAAAGGGGCTTGAAACTCCTTTTCTGGGGCCCGAGTTTTCAGTCGTCTGCCATGCGGGCCAGGGTTATATTTAGGGTTGCTGTGAAAGAGCGAATACGGAGTGTCCAGTTGCATGTGGGGCTGCATAAAGGCTCCCCTGGGGAGTTCACTTGTACCCAAAGCCTTCCTTTGGGGGCACTTCTGGATGGGTGAAAGGGGCTTGAAACGCTTTTTCTGTGGCCCGAGTTTTCAGTCTTTTGCCATGCTGGCTAGGGGTATATTTAGGGTTGCTCGTAAACAGTGAACAAGGAGGGTCCAGTTGCATGTGGGGCTGCGTAAAGGCTCCCCTGGGGAGTTCAGTTGTACCCAAAGCCTTCCTCTGGGGGCACCTTTGGATGGGCGAATTAGGCTTTTAACGCATTTTCTGGGGCCCGAGTTTTCAGTCGACTGCCAGGCGGGCCAGGGTTATATTTAGGGTTGCTGTGAAAGAGTGAACCCGGATGGTCCAGTTGCATGTGGGGCTGCATAAAGGCTCCCCTGGGGAGTTCACTTGTACCCAAAGCCTTCCTTTGGGGGCACTTCTGGATGGGCGAAAGGGGCTTGAAACGCTTTTTCTGTGGCCCGAGTTTTCAGTCTTCTGCCATGCTGGCTAGGGTTATATTTAGGGTTGCTGTAAAGAGCGAACACGGAGGGTCCAGTTGCATGTGGGGCTGCATAAAGGCTCCCCTGGGGAGTTCAGATGTACCCAAAGCCTTCCTCTGGGGGCACTTTTGGATTGGCGAATTAGGCTTTTAACGCATTTTCTGGGGCCCGAGTTTTCAGTCGACAGCCAGGCGTGCTAGGGCTATATTTAGGGTTGCTGTGAAAGAGCGAATACGGGGGGTCCAGTTGCATGTGGGGCTGCGTTAAGGCTCCCCTGGGGAGTCCAGTTGTACCCAAAGCCTTCCTTTGGGGGCACTTTTGGATGGTCCAAGGGGAATCGCAATGCGTTTTCTGAGGCCCGCTTTTTCAGTCTTCTCCCATTGCGCCGAGTGCTATATTTAGGCTTGCGGTGAAAGAGTGAACCCGGAGGGAACAGTTGCATGTGGGGCTGCATAAAGGCTCCCCTGGGGAGTTCAGTTGTACCCAAAGCCTTCCTTTGGGGGCACTTTTGGATGGGCGAAAGGGGCTTGAAACTCTTTTTCTGGGGCCCGAGTTTTCAGTCGTCTGCCATGCGGGCCAGGGTTATATTTAGGGTTGCTGTGAAAGAGCGAATACGGAGTGTCCAGTTGCATGTGGGGCCGCATAAAGGCTCCCCTGGGGAGTTCACTTGTACCCAAAGCCTTCCTTTGGGGGCACTTCTGGATGGGTGAAAGGGGCTTGAAACGCTTTTTCTGTGGCCCGAGTTTTCAGACTTTTGCCATGCTGGCTAGGGGTATATTTAGGGTTGCTCGTAAACAGTGAACAAGGAGGGTCCAGTTGCATGTGGGGCTGCGTAAAGGCTCCCCTGGGGAGTCCAGTTGTACCCAAAGCCTTCCTCTGGGGGCACTTTTGGATGGGCGAATTAGGCTTTTAACGCATTTTCTGGGGCCCGAGTTTTCAGTCGACTGCCAGGCGTGCAAGGGCTATATTTAGGGTTGCTGTGAAAGAGCGAATACGGAGGGTCCAGTTGCATGTGGGGCTGCGTTAAGGCTCCCCTGGGGAGTCCAGTTGTACCCGAAGCCTTCCTTTCGGGGCACTTGTGGATGGTCCAAGGGGAATCGCAATGCGTTTTCTGAGGCCCGCTTTTTCAGTCTTCTCCCATTGCGCCGAGTGCTATATTTAGGCTTGCGGTGAAAGAGTGAACCCGGAGGGTCCAGTTGCATGTGGGGCTGCATAAAGGCTCCCCTGGGGAGTTCAGTTGTACCCAAAGCCTTCCTTTGGGGGCACTTCTGGATGGGTGAATGGGGCTTGAAACGCATTTTCTGGAGCCCGAGTTTTCAGTCTTCTGCCATGGTGGCTAGGGGTATATTTAGGGTTGCTCGTAAACAGTGAACAAGGAGGGTCCAGTTGCATGTGGGGCTGCGTAAAGGCTCCCCTGGGGAGTCCAGTTGTACCCAAAGCCTTCCTTTGGGGGCACTTCTGGATGGGCGAAAGGGGCTTGAAACACTTTTTCTGGGGCCCGAGTTTTCAGTCTTCTGCCATGCTGGCTAGGGTTATATTTAGGGTTGCTGTAAAGAGCGAACACGGAGGGTCCAGTTGCATGTGGGGCTGCATAAAGGCTCCCCTGGGGAGTTCAGATGTACCCAAAGCCTTCCTTTGGGGGCACTTTTGGATGGGCAAAAGGGCTCGTAACACATTTTCTGTGGCTCGAACTTTCAGTCGACTGCCAGGCGTGCTAGGGCTATATTTAGGGTTGCGGTGAAATAGTGAACCCGGAGGGTCCAGTTGCATGTGGGGCTGCATAAAGGCTCCCCTGGGGAGTTCAGTTGTACCCAAAGCCTTCCTTTGGGGGCACTTTTGGATGGGTGAATGGGGCTTGAAACGCATTTTCTGGAGCCCGAGTTTTCAGTCTTCTGCCATGGTGGCTAGGGGTATATTTAGGGTTGCTCGTAAACAGTGAACAAGGAGGGTCCAGTTGCATGTGGGGCTGCGTAAAGGCTCCCCTGGGGAGTTCAGATGTACCCAAAGCCTTCCTCTGGGGGCACTTTTGGATGGGCGAATTAGGCTTTTAACGGATTTTCTGGGGCCCGAGTTTTCAGTCGACTGCCAGGCGGGCCAGGGCTATATTTAGGGTTGCGGTGAAAGAGTGAACCCGGAGGGTCCAGTTGCATGTGGGGCTGCGTAAAGGCTCCCCTGGGGAGTTCACTTGTACCCAAAGCCTTCCTTTGGGGGCACTTCTGGATGGGCGAATGGGGCTTGAAACGCTTTTTCTGTGGCCCGAGTTTTCAGTCTTCTGCCATGCTGGCTAGGGTTATATTTAGGGTTGCTTGAAAAGAGCGAACACGGGGGGTCCAGTTGCATGTGGGGCTGCATAAAGGCTCCCCTGGGGAGTTCAGTTGTACCCAAAGCCTTCCTTTGGGGGCACTTTTGGATGGTCGAATGGGGCTCGTAACACATTTTCTGTGGCCCGAGCTTTCAGTCGACTGCCAGGCGTGCTAGGGCTATATTTAGGCTTGCGATGAAAGAGTGAACCCGGAGGGTCCAGTTGCATGTGGGGCTGCATAAAGGCTCCCCTGGGGAGTTCACTTGTACCCAAAGCCTTCCTTTGGGGGCACTTCTGGATGGGCGAAAGGGGCTTGAAACGCTTTTTCTGTGGCCCGAGTTTTCAGTCTTCTGCCATGCTGGCTAGGGTTATATTTAGGGTTGCTGTAAAGAGCGAACACTGAGGGTCCAGTTGCATGTGGGGCTGCGTAAAGGCTCCCCTGGGGAGTCCAGTTGTACCCAAAGCCTTCCTTTGGGGGCACTTTGGGATGGTCCAAGGGGAATCGCAATGAGTTTTCTGAGGCCCGCTTTTTCAGTCTTCTCCCATTGCGCCGAGTGCTATATTTAGGCTTGCGGTGAAAGAGTGAACCCGGAGGGTCCAGTTGCATGTGGGGCTGCATAAAGGCTCCCCTGGGGAGTTCAGTTGTACCCAAAGCCTTCCTTTGGGGGCACTTCTGGATGGGTGAATGGGGCTTGAAACGCATTTTCTGGAGCCCGAGTTTTCAGTCTTCTGCCATGGTGGCTAGGGGTATATTTAGGGTTGCTCGTAAACAGTGAACAAGGAGGGTCCAGTTGCATGTGGGGCTGCGTTAAGGCTCCCCTGGGGAGTTCAGTTGTACCCAAAGCCTTCCTTTGGGGGCACTTCTGGATGGGCGAAAGGGGCTTGAAACTCTTTTTCTGGGGCCCGAGTTTTCAGTCGTCTGCCATGCGGGCCAGGGTTATATTTAGGGTTGCTGTGAAAGAGCGAATACGGAGTGTCCAGTTGCATGTGGGGCTGCATAAAGGCTCCCCTGGGGAGTTCACTTGTACCCAAAGCCTTCCTCTGGGGGCACTTTTGGATGGGCGAATTAGGCTTTTAACGGATTTTCTGGGGCCCGAGTTTTCAGTCGACTGCCAGGCGTGCTAGGGCTATATTTAGGGTTGCGGTGAAAGAGCGAATACGGAGGGTCCAGTTGCATGTGGGGCTGCATAAAGGCTCCCCTGGGGAGTTCACTTGTACGCAAAGCCTTCCTTTGGAGGCACTTCTGGATGGGTGAATGGGGCTTGAAACGCTTTTTCTGTGGCCCGAGTTTTCAGTCTTCTGCCATGCTGGCTAGGGTTATATTTAGGGTTGCTTGTAAACAGCGAACACGGGGGGTCCAGTTGCGTATGGGCCTGCATAAAGGCTCCCCTGGGGAGTTCAGTTGTACCCAAAGCCTTCCTTTGGGGGCACTTCTGGATGGGTGAATTAGGCTTTTAACGCATTTTCTGGGGCCCGAGTTTTCAGTCGTCTGCCATGCGGGCCAGGGTTATATTTAGGGTTGCTGTGAAAGAGCGAATACGGAGTGTCCAGTTGCATGTGGGGCTGCATAAAGGCTCCCCTGGGGAGTTCACTTGTACCCAAAGCCTTCCTCTGGGGGCACTTTTGGATGGGCGAATTAGGCTTTTAACGCATTTTCTGGGGCCCGAGTTTTCAGTCGACTGCCAGGCGGGCCAGGGCTATATTTAGGGTTGCTGTGAAAGAGCGAATACGGAGGGTCCAGTTGCATGTGGGGCTGCATAAAGGCTCCCCTGGGGAGTTCACTTGTACCCAAAGCCTTCCTTTGGAGGCACTTCTGGATGGGTGAATGGGGCTTGAAACGCTTTTTCTGTGGCCCGAGTTTTCCGTCTTCTGCCATGCTGGCTAGGGTTATATTTAGGGTTGCTTGTAAACAGCGAACACGGTGTGTCCAGTTGCGTATGGGCCTGCATAAAGGCTCCCCTGGGGAGTTCACTTGTACCCAAAGATTTCCTTTGGGGGCACTTTTGGATGGTCCAAGGGGAATCGCAATGCGTTTTCTGGGGCCCGCTTTTTCAGTCTTCTCCCATTGCGCCGAGGGCTATATTTAGGCTTGCGGTGAAAGAGTGAACCCGGAGGGTCCAGTTGCATGTGGGGCTGCATAAAGGCTCCCCTGGGGAGTTCACTTGTACCCAAAGCCTTCCTTTGGGGGCACTTCTGGATGGGCGAAAGGGGCTTGAAACGCTTTTTCTGTGGCCCGAGTTTTCAGTCTTCTGCCATGCTGGCTAGGGTTATATTTAGGGTTGCTGTAAAGAGCGAACACTGAGGGTCCAGTTGCATGTGGGGCTGCGTAAAGGCTCCCCTGGGGAATTCAGTTGTACCCAAAGCCTTCCTCTGGGGGCACTTTTGGATGGGCGAATTAGGCTTTTAACGCATTTTCTGGGGCCCGAGTTTTCAGTCGACTTCCAGGCGGGCCAGGGTTATATTTAGGGTTGCTGTGAAAGAGTGAACCCGGAGGGTCCAGTTGCATGTGGGGCTGCGTAAAGGCTCCCCTGGGGAGTTCACTTGTACCCAAAGCCTTCCTCTAGGGGCACTTTTGGATGGGCGAAAGGGGCTTGAAACTCTTTTTCTGGGGCCCGAGTTTTCAGTCGTCTGCCATGCGGGCCAGGGTTATATTTAGGGTTGCTGTGAAAGAGCGAATACGGAGGGTCCAGTTGCATGTGGGGCTGCATAAAGGCTCCCCTGGGGAGTTCAGATGTACCCAAAGCCTTCCTTTGGGGGCACTTTTGGATGGGTGAATGGGGCTCGTAACACATTTTCTGTGGCCCGAGCTTTCAGTCGACTGCCAGGCGTGCTAGGGCTATATTTAGGCTTGCGGTGAAAGAGTGAACCCGGAGGGTCCAGTTGCATGTGGGGCTGCATAAAGGCTCCCCTGGGGAGTTCACTTGTACCCAAAGCCTTCCTTTGGGGGCACTTCTGGATGGGCGAAAGGGGCTTGAAACCCTTTTTCTGTGGCCCGAGTTTTCAGTCTTCTGCCATGCTGGCTAGGGTTATATTTAGGGTTGCTGTAAAGAGCGAACACGGAGGGTCGAGTTGCATGTGGGGCTGCGTTAAGGCTCCCCTGGGGAGTTCAGATGTACCCAAAGTCTTCCTCTGGGGGCACCTTTGGATGGGCGAATGGGGCTCGTAACATATTTTCTCTGGCCCAATCTTTCAGTCGACAGCCAGGCGTGCTAGGGCTATATTTAGGGTTGCTTTGAAAGAGCGAATACGGAGGGTCCAGTTGCATGTGGGGCTGCGTTAAGGCTCCCCTGGGGAGTCCAGTTGTACCCAAAGCCTTCCTTTGGGGGCACTTTGGGATGGTCCAAGGGGAATCGCAATGCATTTTCTGAGGCCCGCTTTTTCAGTCTTCTCCCATTGCGCCGAGTGCTATATTTAGGCTTGCGGTGAAAGAGTGAACCCGGAGGGTCCAGTTGCATGTGGGGCTGCATAAAGGCTCCCCTGGGGAGTTCACTTGTACCCAAAGCCTTCCTTTGGGGGCACTTCTGGATGGGTGAATGGGGCTTGAAACGCTTTTTCTGTGGCCCGAGTTTTCAGTTTTCTGCCATGCTGGCTATTGTTATATTTAGGGTTGCTGTAAAGAGCGAACACGGAGGGTCCAGTTGCATGTGGGGCTGCGTAAAGGCTCCCCTGGGGAGTTCAGTTGTACCCAAATCCTTCCTCTGGGGGCACTTCTGGATGGGCGAATTAGGCTTTTAACGCGTTTTCGGGGGCCCGAGTTTTCAGTTGACTTCCAGGTGGGCCAGTGTTATATTTAGGGTTGCTGTGAAAGAGCGAATACGGAGGGTCCAGTTGCATGTGGGGCTGCGTAAAGGCTCCCCTGGGGAGTTCAGATGTACCCAAAGCCTTCCTTTGGGGGCACTTTTGCATGGGCAAAAGGGGCTTGAAACTCTTTTTCTGGGGCCCGAGTTTTCAGTCTTCTGCCATGCTGGCTAGGGTTATATTTAGGGTTGCTTGTAAACAGCAAACACGAGGGGTCCAGTTTCGTATGGACCTGCATAAAGGCTCCCCTGGGGAGTTCACTTGTACCCAAACCCTTCCTTTGGGGGCACTTTTGGATGGTCGAATGGGGCTTGTAGCACGTTTTCTGTGGCCCGAGCTTTCAGTCGACTGCCAGGCGTGCTAGGGCTATATTTAGGCTTGGGGTGAAAGAGTGAACCCGAAGGGTCCAGTTGCATGTGGGGCTGCATAAAGGCTCACCTGGGGAGTTCAGTTGTACCCAAAGCCTTCCTTTGGGGGCACTTTTGGATGGGTGAATGGGGCTTGAAACGCATTTTCTGGAGCCCGAGTTTTCAGTCTTCTGCCATGGTGGCTAGGGGTATATTTAGGGTTGCTCGTAAACAGTGAACAAGGAGGGTCCAGTTGCATGTGGGGCTGCGTAAAGGCTCCCCTGGGGAGTCCAGTTGTACCCAAAGCCTTCCTTTGGGGGCACTTTTGGATGGTCCAACGGGAATCGCAATGCGTTTTCTAAGGCCTGCTTTTTCAGTCTTCTCCCATGGCGCCGAGGGCTATATTTACGCTTGCGGTGAAAGAGTGAACCCGGACAGTCCAGTTTCATGTGGGGCTGCATAAAGGCTCCCCTGGGGAGTTCACTTGTACCCAAAGCCTTCCTCTGGGGGCACTTTTGAATGGGCGAATTAGGCTTTAAACGCATTTTCTGTGGCCCGAGTTTTCAGTATTCTGCCATGCTGGCTTGGGTTATATTTAGGGTTGCTCGTAAACAGTGAACAAGGAGGGTCCAGTTGCATGTGGGGCTGCGTAAAGGCTCCCCTGGGGAGTTCACTTGTACCCAAAGCCTTCCTCTGGGGGCACTTTTGGATGGGCGAATTAGGCTTTTAACGGATTTTCTGGGGCCCGAGTTTTCAGTCGACTGCCAGGCGGGCCAGGGCTATATTTAGGGTTGCTGAGAAAGAGCGAATACGGAGGGTCCAGTTGCATGTGGGGCTGCATAAAGGCTCCCCTGGGGAGTTCACTTGTACCCAAAGCCTTCCTTTGGGGGCACTTCTGGATGGGTGAATGGGGCTTGAAACCCTTTTTCTGGAGCCCGAGTTTTCAGTCTTCTGCCATGGTGGCTAGGGGTATATTTAGGGTTGCTCGTAAACAGTGAACAAGGAGGGTCCAGTTGCATGTGAGGCTGCGTAAAGGCTCCCCTGGGGAGTTCAGATGTACCCAAAGCCTTCCTTTGGGGGCACTTTTGGATGGACGAATGGGGCTCGTAACGCATTTTCTATGGCCCGAGCTTTCAGTCGACTGCCAGGCGTGCTAGGGCTATATTTAGGCTTGCGGTGAAAGAGTGAACCCGGAGGGTCCAGTTGCATGTGGGGCTGCATAAAGGCTCCCCTGGGGAGTTCAGTTGTACCCAAAGCCTTCCTTTGGGGGCACTTCTGGATGGGTGAATGGGGCTTGAAACCCTTTTTCTGTGGCCCGATTTTTCAGTCTTCTGCCATGCTGGCTAGGGTTATATTTAGGGTTGCTTGTAAACAGCGAACACGGGGGGTCCAGTTGCGTATGGGCCTGCATAAAGGCTCCCCTGGGGAGTTCACTTGTACCCAAAGCCTTCCTTTGGGGGCACTTTTGGATGGGCAAAAGGGCTCGTAACACATTTTCTGTGGCTCAAACTTTCAGTCCACTGCCAGGCGTGCTAGGTCTATATTTAGGCTTGGGGTGAAAGAGTGAACCCGGAGGGTCCAGTTTCATGTGGGGCTGCATAAAGGCTCCCCTGGGGAGTTCAGTTGTACCCAAAGCCTTCCTCTGGGGGCACTTTTGGATGGGCGAATTAGGCTTTTAACGCATTTTCTGGGGCCCGAGTTTTCAGTCGACTGCCAGGCGGGCCAGTTCTATATTTAGGGTTGCGGTGAAAGAGTGAACCCGGAGGGTCCAGTCGCATGTGGGGCTGCATAAAGCCTCCCCTGGGGAGTTCAGTTGTACCCAAAGCCTTCCTTTGGGGGCACTTCTAGATGGGTGAATGGGGCTTGAAACGCTTTTTCTGTGGCCCGAGTTTTCAGTCTTCTGCCATGCTGGCTAGGGTTATATTTAGGGTTGCTTGTAAACAGCGAACACGGGGGGTCCAGTTGCGTATGGGCCTGCATAAAGGCTCCCCTGGGGAGTTCAGTTGTACCCAAAGCCTTCCTTTGGGGGCACTTTTGGATGGGCGAATGGGGCTCGTAACACATTTTCTGTGGACCGAGCTTTCAGTCGACTGCCAGGCGTGCTAGGGCGGTATTTAGGCTTGCGGTGAAAGAGTGAACCCGGAGGGTCCAGTTGCATGTGGGGCTGCATAAAGGCTCCCCTGGGGAGTTCAGTTGTACCCAAAGCCTTCCTTTGGGGGCACTTCTGGATGGGCGAATGGGGCTTGAAACGCATTTTCTGGAGCCCGAGTTTTCAGTCTTCTGCCATGGTGGCTAGGGGTATATTTAGGGTTGCTCGTAAACAGTGAACAAGGAGGGTCCAGTTGCATGTGGGGCTGCCTAAAGGCTCCCCTGGGGAGTTCACTTGTACCCAAAGCCTTCCTCTGGGGGCACTTTTGGATGGGCGAATTAGGCTTTTAACGCATTTTCTGGGGCTCGAATTTTCAGTCGATTGCCAGGCGGGCCACGGCTATATTTAGGGTTGCTGTGAAAGAGCGAATACGGAGGGTCCAGTCGCATGTGGGGCTGCGTTAAGGCTCCCCTGGGGAGTCCAGTTGTACCCAAAGCCTTCCTTTGGGGGCACTTTGGGATGGTCCAAGGGGAATCGCAATGCGTTTTCTGAGGCCCGCTGTTTCAGTCTTCTCCAATTGCGCCGAGGGCTATATTTAGGCTTGCGGTGAAAGAGTGAACCCGGAGGGTCCAGTTGCATGTGGGGCTGCATAAAGGCTCCCCTGGGGAGTTCAGTTGGACCCAAAGCCTTCCTTTGGGGCACTTCTGGATGGGTGAATGGGGCTTGAAACGCTTTTTCTGTGGCCCGAGTTTTCAGTTTTCTGCCATGCTGGCTATTGTTATATTTAGGGTTGCTGTAAAGAGCGAACATGGAGGGTCCAGTTGCATGTGGGGCTGCGTAAAGGCTCCCCTGGGGAGTTCAGTTGTACCCAAATCCTTCCTCTGGGGGCACTTCTGGATGGGCGAATTAGGCTTTTAACGCGTTTTCTGGGGCCCGAGTTTTCAGTCGTCTGCCATGCGGGCCAGGGTTATATTTAGGGTTGCTGTGAAAGAGCGAATACGGAGGGTCCAGTTGCATGTGGGGCTGCATAAAGGCTCCCCTGGGGAGTCCAGTTGTACCCAAAGCCTTCCTTTGGGGGCACTTTTGGATGGTCCAACGGGAATCGCAATGCGTTTTCTAAGGCCCGCTTTTTCAGTCTTCTCCCATTGCGCCGAGGGCTATATTTACGCTTGCGGTGAAAGAGTGAACCCGGAGGGTCCAGTTGCATGTGGGGCTGCATAAAGGCTCCCCTGGGGAGTTCAGTTGTACCCAAAGCCTTCCTTTGGGGGCACTTCTGGATGGGTGAATGGGGCTTGAAACGCTTTTTCTGGAGCCCGAGTTTTCAGTCTTCTGCCATGGTGGCTAGGGGTATATTTAGGGTTGCTCGTAAACAGTGAACAAGGAGGGTCCAGTTGCATGTGAGGCTGCGTAAAGGCTCCCCTGGGGAGTTCAGATGTACCCAAAGCCTTCCTTTGGGGGCACTTTTGGATGGACGAATGGGGCTCGTAACACATTTTCTATGGCCCGAGCTTTCAGTCGACTGCCAGGCGTTCTAGGGCTATATTTAGGCTTGCGGTGAAAGAGTGAACCCGGAGGGTCCAGTTGCATGTGGGGCTGCATAAAGGCTCCCCTGGGGAGTTCACTTGTACCCAAAGCCTTCCTTTGGGGGCACTTCTGGATGGGTGAATGGGGCTTGAAACGCATTTTCTGGAGCCCGAGTTTTCAGTCTTCTGCCATGCTGGCTAGTGTTATATTTAGGGTTGCTGTAAAGAGCGAACACGGAGGGTCCAGTTGCATGTGGGGCTGCGTAAAGGCTCCCCTGGGTAGTTCAGATGTACCCAAAGCCTTCCTCTGGGGGCACTTTTGGATGGTCGAATTAGGCTTTTAACGCATTTTCTGGGGCCCGAGTTTTCAGTCGACTGCCAGGCGGGCCAGGGCTATATTTAGGGTTGCGGTGAAAGAGTGAACCCGGAGGGTCCAGTCGCATGTGGGGCTGCATAAAGCCTCCCCTGGGGAGTTCAGTTGTACCCAAAGCCTTCCTTTGGGGGCACTTCTGGATGGGTGAATGGGGCTTGAAACGCTTTTTCTGTGGCCCGAGTTTTCAGTTTTCTGCCATGCTGGCTAGGGTTATATTTAGGGTTGCTTGTAAACAGCGAACACGGGGGGTCCAGTTGCGTATGGGCCTGCATAAAGGCTCCCCTGGGGAGTTCAGTTGTACCCAAAGCCTTCCTTTGGGGGCACTTTTGGATGGGCGAATGGGGCTCGTAACACATTTTCTGTGGCCCGAGCTTTCAGTCGACTGCCAGGCGTGCTAGGGCTGTATTTAGGCTTGCGGTGAAAGAGTGAACCCGGAGGGTCCAGTTGCATGTGGGGCTGCATAAAGGCTCCCCTGGGGAGTTCAGTTGTACCCAAAGCCTTCCTTTGGGGGCACTTCTGGATGGGCGAATGGGGCTTGAAACGCATTTTCTGGAGCCCGAGTTTTCAGTCTTCTGCCATGGTGGCTAGGGGTATATTTAGGGTTGCTCGTAAACAGTGAACAAGGAGGGTCCAGTTGCATGTGGGGCTGCCTAAAGGCTCCCCTGGGGAGTTCACTTGTACCCAAAGCCTTCCTCTGGGGGCACTTTTGGATGGGCGAATTAGGCTTTTAACGCATTTTCTGGGGCTCGAATTTTCAGTCGACTGCCAGGCGGGCCACGGCTATATTTAGGGTTGCTGTGAAAGAGCGAATACGGAGGGTCCAGTCGCATGTGGGGCTGCGTTAAGGCTCCCCTGGGGAGTTCAGTTGTACCCAAAGCCTTCCTCTGGGGGCACTTTTGGATGGGCGAATTAAGCTTTTAACGCTTTTTCTGAGGCCCGAGTTTTCAGTCGACTGCCAGGCGGGCCAGGGCTATATTTAGGGTTGCTGTGAAAGAGCGAATACGGAGGGTCCAGTTGCATGTGGGGCTGCGTTAAGGCTCCCCTGGGGAGTCCAGTTGTACCCAAAGCCTTCCTTTGGGGGCACTTTGGGATGGTCCAAGAGGAATCGCAATGCGTTTTCTGAGGCCCGCTGTTTCAGTCTTCTCCAATTGCGCCGAGGGCTATATTTAGGCTTGCGGTGAAAGAGTGAACCCGGAGGGTCCAGTTGCATGTGGGGCTGCATAAAGGCTCCCCTGGGGAGTTCAGTTGGACCCAAAGCCTTCCTTTGGGGGCACTTCTGGATGGGTGAATGGGGCTTGAAACGCTTTTTCTGTGGCCCGAGTTTTCAGTTTTCTGCCATGCTGGCTATTGTTATATTTAGGGTTGCTGTAAAGAGCGAACATGGAGGGTCCAGTTGCATGTGGGGCTGCGTAAAGGCTCCCCTGGGGAGTTCAGTTGTACCCAAAGCCTTCCTCTGGGGGCACTTCTGGATGGGCGAATTAGGCTTTTAACGCGTTTTCGGGGGCCCGAGTTTTCAGTCGACTGCCAGGTGGGCCAGGGATATATTTAGGGTTGCTCGTAAACAGTGAACAAGGAGGGTCCAGTTGCATGTGGGGCTGCGTAAAGGCTCCCCTGGGGAGTTCACTTGTACCCAAACCCTTCCTTTGGGGGCACTTTTGGATGGGCGAATGGGGCTCGTAACACATTTTCTGTGGCCCGAGCTTTCAGTCGACTGCCAGGCGTGCTAGGGCTATATTTAGGCTTGCGGTGAAAGAGTGAACCCGGAGGGTCCAGTTGCATGTGGGGCTGCATAAAGGCTCCCCTGGGGAGTTCACTTGTACCCAAAGCCTTCCTTTGGGGGCACTTCTGGATGGGTGAATGGGGCTTGAAACGCTTTTTCTGTGGCCCGAGTTTTCAGTCTTCTGCCATGATGGC
The DNA here is from genome assembly GCF_963932015.1 of Anas acuta. NCBI lineage: Eukaryota > Metazoa > Chordata > Aves > Anseriformes > Anatidae > Anas > Anas acuta. The sequence goes on from NW_027076118.1 coordinate 327,927, forward strand.
TAGGGTTATATTTAGGGTTGCTCGTAAACAGCGAATACGGGGGGTCCAGTTGCGTATGGGCCTGCATAAAGGCTCCCCTGGGGAGTTCAGTTGTACCCAAAGCCTTCCTTTGGGGGCACTTTTGGATGGGCGAATGGGGCTCGTAACACATTTTCTGTGGCCCGAGCTTTCAGTCGACTGCCAGGCGTGCTAGGGCTATATTTAGTCTTGCGGTGTAAGAGTGAACCCGGAGGGTCCAGTTTCATGTGGGGCTGCATAAAGGCTCCCCTGGGGAGTTCAGTTGGACCCAAAGCCTTCCTTTGGGGGCACTTCTGGATGGGTGAATGGGGCTTGAAACGCATTTTCTGGAGCCCGAGTTTTCAGTCTTCTGCCATGGTGGCTAGGGGTATATTTAGGGTTGCTCGTAAACAGTGAACAAGGAGGGTCCAGTTGCATGTGGACCTGCATAAAGGCTCCCCTGGGGAGTTCACTTGTACCCAAAGCCTTCCTCTGGGGGCACTTTTGGATGGCCGAATTGGGCTTTTAACGCATTTTCTGGGGCCCGAGTTTTCAGTCGACTGCCAAGCGGGCCAGGGCTATATTTAGGGTTGCTGTGAAAGAGCGAATACGGAGGGTCCAGTTGCATGTGGGGCTGCGTTAAGGCTCCCCTGGGGAGTTCAGTTGTACCCAAAGCCTTCCTCTGGGGGCACTTTTGGATAGCCGAATTGGGCTTTTAACGCATTTTCTGGGGCCCGAGTTTTCAGTCGACTGCCACCGGGCCAGGGCTATATTTAGGGTTGCTGTGAAAGAGCGAATACGGAGGGTCCAGTTGCATGTGGGGCTGCGTTAAGGCTCCCCTGGGGAGTTCAGTTGTACCCAAAGCCTTCCTCTAGGGGCACTTTTGGATGGGCGAATTAGGCTTTTAACGCATTTTCTGGGGCCCGAGTTTTCAGTCGACTGCCATGCGGGCCAGGGCAATATTTAGGGTTGCTGTGAAAGAGCGAATACGGAGGGTCCAGTTGCATGTGGGGCTGCGTTAAGGCTCCCTTGGGGAGTCCAGTTGTACCCAAAGCCTTCCTTTTGGGGCACTTTTGGATGGTCCAAGGGGAAACGTTATGCGTTTTCTGAGGCCCGCATTTTCAGTCTTCCCCCATTGCGCCGAGGGCTATATTTAGGGTTGCTGTGAAAGAGTGAACCTGGAGGGTCCAGTTGCATGAGGGGCTGCATAAAGGCTCCCCTGGCGAGTTCACTTGTACCCAAAGCCTTCCTGTGGGGGCACTTGGGTTCTGTCTTGGGCGAATCGGGGAAGGAGATCCCACGACACAGTGGTCTGGCCACGAGCTGCATGCGTAGCAGCCGTGTCGTGAAACAAGAGGCTGTCATCCTCTGGCTCTGGGGCTGGTTTTCCCCGAGACGAAAGCTTCTATCCTGTCCGGAGGGGCGGCCGTCCTTCCCGAACAGCCACGCTCCGGTCCCGGGCGATGTGTGCGCTAGCTGCACTAGGACCCGGTCGAACCTCTGTCGGCTCCGCTATTTCGGTCGCAGGAAAAGTGTGTCCCTCTACGGGCTGCGTGGGTCCGGCTACCCGAGCCCCTAGGCTCCGGTCCTGCGCGACGTGTGTTCTAGCCGCGCCGGGGTCCGGGTCCCGCCTTGAGCGGCTCGACGAAAGTGATCGCAAGACACTGGTAACCGGCCACAAGCGGTGTGGGTGCCAGCCTTGCCGCGAAGAAGGAGGCTGTGTTCCGTTCTCTCGGCAACTATTCGTCCCGGAGTTGCCGCCGTCTTTCCCGTACGCCAGGACTCCGGTCCTGGGAGACGTGTATGCTAGCCGCGCAAGGGTAAGAATCCTGTTTCGGGCCGACTGGGGACAACGATCCCATGACACGGTTGTCCGGCCACGAGCGGCATGGGAGCCAGACTTGCCGCGAAGCGTGCGCCTGTCCACCACCGGCTCGTGGGCTGGCAGTCGCGGGGACATGGGGTTCTGTCCTCTACGGAGCGGCAGCCGTCCGTCCCGAACAACCACGCTCCTATCCTGGGCGACGTGTGTGCTAGCCGCACTGGGGTCCGGGTGGGACCTCGGTCGGCTCAGCTCTTTCGATCGCAGGATACGAGTGTCCCTCCACGGGCAGCGTGGGTCCGGCTTCCCGAGCCCTTTGACTCCATCCTGGCTGTCGTGTTTGCTCGCCGCACCGGGGTCCAGATCCCATTTCGGGCGCCTCGGGGAAGGAGATCCTACGACACGGTTGTCCGGCCACAAGCGCTGTGGCTGCCAGCCGTGTCGAGAAGTGGAGGCTGTCGTTCAGCGGCTCGGAGTTACGCAGTGCTGGGGACCGGGGATTCAGACAGTCCAGAGCGGCAGGCGTCCGGATATGGACCCTGGGCTTCGGTCCTGGGCGACGTGTGTGCTAGCCGCACTGGGGTCCGGGTTCTGTCTTGGGCGAATCGGGGAAGGAGATCCCACGACACAGTGGTCCGGCCACGAGCTGCATGCGTAGCAGCCGTGTCGTGAAACAAGAGGCTGTCATCCTCTGGCTCGGGGGCTGGTTGTCCCCGAGACGAAAGCTTCTGTCCTGTCCGGAGCGGCGGCCGTCCTTCCCGAACAGCCACGCTCCGGTCCCGGGCGATGTGTGTGCTAGCCGCACTAGGACCCGGTCGAACCTCTGTCGGCTCCGCTATTTCGATCGCAGGCAACGTGTGTCCCTCTACGGGCTGCGTGGGTCCGGCTACCCGAGCCCCTAGGCTCCGGTCCTGCGCGACGTGTGTGCTAGCCGCGCCAGGGTCCGGGTCCCGCCTTGGGCGGCTCGACTAAAATGATCGCAAGACACGGGTAACCGGCCACAAGCGGTGTGCCTGCCAGCCTTGCCCCAAAGCGTGTGGCTGTCCTCCGCCGGCTCGTGGGCTGGCAGTCGCGGGGACATGGGGTTCTGTCCTCTACGGAGCGGCAGCCGTCCGTCCCGAACAAGCACGCTCCGGTCCTACGCGACGTGTGTGCTAGCCGCGCCGGGGTCCGGGTCCCGTCTTGGGCGGCTCGACGAAAGTGATCGCAAGACACGTGTAACCGGCCACAAGCGGTGTGGGTGCCAGCCTTGCCGCGAAGAAGGAGGCTATGTTCCGTTCTCTCGGCAACTATTCGTCCCGGAGCAGCCGCCGTCTTTCCCTAACGCTAAGACTCCGGTCCTGGGAGACGTGTATGCTAGCCGAGCAAAGGTAAGAATCCCGTTTCGGGCGGACTGGGGACAACGATCCCATGACACGGTTGTCCGGCCACGAGCGGCATGGGAGCCAGACTTGCCGTGAAGCGTGCGGCTGTCCACTGCCGGCTCGTGGGCTGGCAGTCGCGGGGATATGGGGTTCTGTCCTCTACGGAGCGGCAGCCGTCCGTCCCGAACAACCACGCTCCTATGCTGGGCGACGTGTGTGCTAGCCGCACTGGGGTCCGGGTTCTGTCTTGGGCGAATCGGGGAAGGAGATCCCACGACACAGTGGTCCGGCCACGAGCTGCATGCGTAGCAGCCGTGTCGTGAAACAAGAGGCTGTCATCCTCTGGCTCGGGGGCTGGCTGTCCCGGAGACGAAAGCTTCTGTCCTGTCCGGAGCGGCGGCAGTCCTTCCCGAACAGCCACGCTCCGGTCCCGGGCGATGTGTGTGCTAGCCGCACTGGGGTCCGGGTTCTGTCTTGGGCGAATCGGGGAAGGAGATCCCACGACACAGTGGTCCGGCCACGAGCTGCATGCGTAGCAGCCGTGTCGTGAAACAAGAGGCTGTCATCCTCTGGCTCGGGGGCTGGTTGTCCCCGAGACGAAAGCTTCTGTCCTGTCCGGAGCGGCGGCCGTCCTTCCCAAACAGCCACGCTCCGGTCCCGGGCGATGTGTGTGCTAGCCGCACTAGGACCCGGTCGAACCTCTGTCGGCTCCGCTATTTCGATCGCAGGCAACGTGTGTCCCTCTACGGGCTGCGTGGGTCCGGCTACCCGAGCTCCTAGGCTCCGGTCCTGCGCGACGTGTGTTCTAGCCGCACCGGGGTCCGGGTCCCGCCTTGGGCGGCTCGACTAAAATGATCGCAAGACACGGGTAACCGGCCACAAGCGCTGTGGCTGCCAGCCGTGTCGAGAAGTGGAGGCTGTCGTTCAGCGGCTCTTAGTTACGCAGTGCCGGGGACCGGGGATTCAGACAGTCCAGAGCGGTAGGCATCCGGATGTGGACCCTGGGCTTCGGTCCTGGGCGAAGTGTGTGCTAGCCGCACCGGGGTCCGGGTCCCGCCTTGGGCGGCTCGACGAAAGTGATCGCAAGACACGGTTGTGCGGCCACAAGCGGTGTGGCTGCCAGCCGTGTCGAGAAGTGGAGGCTGTCGTTCAGCGGCTCGGAGTTACGCAGTGCCGGGGACCGGGGATTCAGACAGTCCAGAGCGGCAGGCGTCCGGATATGGACCCTGGGCTTCGGTCCTGGGCGACGTGTGTGCTAGCCGCACTGGGTTCCGGGTTCTGTCTTGGGCGAATCGGGGAAGGAGATCCCACGACACAGTGGTCCGGCCACGAGCTGCATGCGTAGAAGCCGTGTCGTGAAACAGGAAGCTGTCATCGTCTGGCTCGGGGGCTGGCTGTCCCCGAGACGAAAGCTTCTGTCCTGTCCGGAGCGGCGGCCGTCCTTCCCGAACAGCCACGCTCCGGTCCCGGGCGATGTGTGTGCTAGCCGCACTAGGACCCGGTCGAACCTCTGTCGGCTCCGCTATTTCGATCGCAGGCAACGTGTGTCCCTCTACGGGCTGCGTGGGTCCGGCTACCCGAGCCCCTAGGCTCCGGTCTTGCGCGACGTGTGTGCTAGCCGCGCCGGGGTCCGGGTCCCGCCTTGGGCGGCTCGACTAAAATGATCGCAAGACACGGTTGTGCGGCCACAAGCGCTGTGGCTGCCAGCCGTGTCGAGAAGTGGAGGCTGTCGTTCAGCGGCTCGGAGTTACGCAGTGCCGGGGACCGGGGATTCAGACAGTCCAGAGCGGTAGGCGTCCGGATGTGGACCCTGGGCTCCGGTCCTGCGCGACGTGTGTGCTAGCCGCACCGGGGTCCGGGTCCCGCCTTGGGCGGCTCGACTAAAATGATCGCAAGATACGGGTGACCCGCCACAAGCGGTGTGGCTGCCAGCCTTGCCGCGAAGGGTGTGGCTGTCCTCCGCCGGCTCGTGGGCTGGCAGTCGTGGGGACATGGGGTTCTGTGCTCTACGGAGCGGCGGCCGTCCTTCCCGAACAGCGACGCTCCGGTCCCGGGCGATGTGTGTGCTAGCCGCACTAGGACCCGGTCAAACCTCTGTCGGCTCCGCTATTTCGATCGCAGGCAACGTGTGTCCCTCTACGGTCTGCGTGGGTCCGGCTACCCGAGCCCCTAGGCTCCGGTCCTGCGCGACGTGTGTTCTAGCCGCGCCGGGGTCCGGGTCCCGCCTTGGGCGGTTCGACTAAAATGATCGCAAGACACGGGTAACCGGCCACAAGCGCTGTGGCTGCCAGCCGTGTCGAGAAGTGGAGGCTGTCGTTCAGCGGCTCTTAGTTACGCAGTGCCGGGGACCAGGGATTCAGACAGTCCAGAGCGGTAGGCGTCCGGATGTGGACCCTGGGCTTCGGTCCTGGGCGAAGTGTGTGCTAGCCGCACCGGGGTCCGGGTCCCGCCTTGGGCGGCTCGACGAAAGTGATCGCAAGACACGGTTGTGCGGCCACAAGCGGTGTGGCTGCCAGCCGTGTCGAGAAGTGGAGGCTGTCGTTCAGCGGCTCGGAGTTACGCAGTGCCGGGGACCGGGGATTCAGACAGTCCAGAGCGGCAGGCGTCCGGATATGGACCCTGGGCTTCGGTCCTGGGCGACGTGTGTGCTAGCCGCAGTAGGACCCGGTCGAACCTCTGTCGGCTCCGCTATTTCGATCGCAGGCAACGTGTGTCCCTCTACGGGCTGCGTGGGTCCGGCTACCCGAGCCCCTAGGCTCCGGTCTTGCGCGACGTGTGTGCTAGCCGCACCGGGGTCCGGGTCCCGCCTTGGGCGGCTCGACTAAAATGATCGCAAGATACGGGTGACCCGCCACAAGCGGTGTGCCTGCCAGCCTTGCCGCGAAGCGTGTGGCTGTCCTCCGCCGGCTCGTGGGCTGGCAGTCGCGGGGACATGGGGTTCTGTGCTCTACGGAGCGGCGGCCGTCCTTCCCGAACAGCGACGCTCCGGTCCCGGGCGATGTGTGTGCTAGCCGCACTAGGACCCGGTCGAACCTCTGTCGGCTCCGCTATTTCGATCGCGGGCAACGTGTGTCCCTCTACGGGCTGCGTGGGTCCGGCTACCCGAGCCCCTAGGCTCCGGTCCTGCGCGACGTGTGTTCTAGCCGCGCCGGGGTCCGGGTCCCGCCTTGGGCGGTTCGACTAAAATGATCGCAAGACACGGGTAACCGGCCACAAGCGCTGTGGCTGCCAGCCGTGTCGAGAAGTGGAGGCTGTCGTTCAGCGGCTCTTAGTTACGCAGTGCCGGGGACCGGGGATTCAGACAGTCCAGAGCGGTAGGCGTCCGGATGTGGACTCTGGGCTTCGGTCCTGGGCGAAGTGTGTGCTAGCCGCACCGGGGTCCGGGTCCCGCCTTGGGCGGCTCGACGAAAGTGATCGCAAGACACGGTTGTGCGGCCACAAGCGCTGTGGCTTCCAGCCGTGTCGAGAAGTGGAGGCTGTCGTTCAGCAGCTCGGAGTTACGCAGTGCCGGGGACCGGGGATTCAGACAGTCCAGAGCGGCAGGCGTCCGGATATGGACCCTGGGCTTCGGTCCTGGGCGACGTGTGTGCTAGCCGCACTGGGGTCCGGGTTCTGTCTTGGGCGGCTCGGGGAAGGAGATCCCACGACACAGTGGTCCGGCCACGAGCTGCATGCGTAGCAGCCCTGTCGTGAAACAAGAGGCTGTCATCCTCTGGCTCGGGGGCTGGCTGTCCCCGAGACGAAAGCTTCTGTCCTGTCCGGAGCGGCGGCCGTCCTTCCCGAACAGCCACGCTCCGGTCCCGGGCGATGTGTGTGCTAGCCGCACTAGGACCCGGTCGAACCTCTGTCGGCTCCGCTATTTCGATCGCAGGCAACGTGTGTCCCTCTACGGGCTGCGTGGGTGCGGCTTCCCGAGCCCCTAGGCTCCGGTCCTGCGCGACGTGTGTGCTAGCCGCACCGGGCTCCGGGTCTCGCCTTGGGCGGCTCGACTAAAATGATCGCAAGACACGGTTGTGCGGCCACAAGCGCTGTGGCTGCCAGTCGTGTCGAGAAGTGGAGGCTGTCGTTCAGCGGCTCAGAGTTACACAGTGCCGGGGACCGGGGATTCAGACAGTCCAGAGCGGTAGGCGTCCGGATGTGGACCCTGGGCTTCGGTCCTGGGCGACGTGTGTGCTAGCCGCACCGGGGTCCGGGTCCCGCCTTGGGCGGCTCGGGGAAAGTGATCGCAAGACATGGGTAACCGGCCACAAGCGGTGTGGGTGCCAGCCTTGCCGCGAAGAAGGAGGCTATGTTCCGTTCTCTCGGCAACTATTCGTCCCGGAGCGGCCGCCGTCTTTCCCGAACGCTAAGACTCCGGTCCTGGGAGACGTGTATGCTAGCCGAGCAAGGTAAGAATCCCGTTTCGGGCGGATTGGGGACAACGATCCCATGACACGGTTGTCCGGCCACGAGCGGCATGGGAGCCAGACTTGCCGCGAAGCGTGCGGCTGTCCTCCGCCGGCTCGTGGGCTGGCAGTCGCGGGGACATGGGGTTCTGTCCTCTACGGAGCGGCAGCCGTCCGTCCCGAACAACCACGCTCCTATCCTGGGCGACGTGTGTGCTAGCCGCACTGGGGTCCGGGTGGGACCTCGGTCGGCTCAGCTCTTTCGATCGCAGGACACGAGTGTCCCTCCACGGGCAGCGTGGGTCCGGCTTCCCGAGCCCTTTGACTCCATCCTGGGTGTCGTGTTTGCTCGCCGCACCGGGGTCCGGATCCCATTTCGGGCGCCTCGGGGAAGGAGATCCTACGACACGGTTGTCCGGCCACAAGCGCTGTGGCTGCCAGCCGTGTCGAGAAGTGGAGGCTGTCGTTCAGCGGCTCGGAGTTACGCAGTGCTGGGGACCGGGGATTCAGACAGTCCAGAGCGGTAGGCGTCCGGATGTGGACCCTGGGCTTCGGTCCTGGGCGACGTGTGTGCTAGCCGCACCGGGGTCCGGGTCCCGCCTTGGGCGGCTCGACGAAAGTGATCGCAAGACACGGTTTGCGGCCACAAGCGCTGTGGCTGCCAGCCGTGTCGAGAAGTGGAGGCTGTCGTTCAGCGGCTCGGAGTTACGCAGTGCCGGGGACCGGGGATTCAGACAGTCCAGAGCGGCAGGCGTCCGGATATGGACCCTGGGCTTCGGTCCCGGGTGACGTGTGTGCTAGCCGCACTGGGGTCCGGGTTCTGTCTTGGGCGGCTCGGGGAAGGAGATCCCACGACACAGTGGTCCGGCCACGAGCTGCATGCGTAGCAGCCCTGTCGTGAAACAAGAGGCTGTCATCGTCTGGCTCGGGGGCTGGCTGTCCCCGAGACGAAAGCTTCTGTCCTGTCCGGAGCGGCGGCCGTCCTTCCCGAACAGCCACGCTCCGGTCCCGGGCGATGTGTGTGCTAGCCGCACTAGGACCCGGTCGAACCTCTGTCGGCTCCGCTATTTCGATCGCAGGCAACGTGTGTCCCTCTACGGGCTGCGTGGGTCCGGCTTCCCGAGCCCCTAGGCTCCGGTCCTGCGCGACGTGTGTTCTAGCCGCACCGGGGTCCGGGTCCCGCCTTGGGCGGCTCGACGAAATTGATCGCAAGACACGGTTGTGCGGCCACAAGCGCTGTGGCTGCCAGCCGTGTCGAGAAGTGGAGGCTGTCGTTCAGCGGCTCGGAGTTACACAGTGCCGGGGACAGGGGATTCAGACAGTCCAGAGCGGCAGGCGTCCGGATATGGACCCTGGGCTTCGGTCCTGGGCGAAGTGTGTGCTAGCCGCACTGGGGTCCGGATCCCGCCTTGGGCGGCTCGACGAAAGTGATCGCAATACAGGGATGAACGGCCACAAGCGGTGTGGCTGCCAGCGTTGCCGCGAAACAGGAGGCTATGTTCCGTTCTCTCGGCAACTATCCGTCCCGGAGCGGCAGCCGTCCGTCCCGAGCACCCTCGATCCTTTCCCGTGCGACGTGTGTGCTAGCCGCACTAGGACCTAGTTGCATGTGGGGCTGCATAAAGGCTCCCCTGGGGAGTTCACTTGTACCCAAAGCCTTCCTTTGGGGGCACTTCTGGATGGGCGAAAGGGCCTTGAAACGCATTTTCTGGAGCCCGAGCTTTCAGTCGACTGCCAGGAGTGCTAGGGCTATATTTAGGCTTGCGTTGAAAGAGTGAACCCGGAGGGTCCAGTTGCATGTGGGTCTGCATAAAGGCTCCCCTGGGGAGTTCAGTTGTACCCAAAGCCTTCCTCTGGGAGCACTTCTGGATGGGCGAAAGGGGCTGGAAACGCATTTTCTGGAGCCCGAGTTTTCAGTTTTCTGCCATGCTGGCTAGTGTTATATGTAGGTTTGCTTGTAAACAGAGAACACGGGGGGTCCAGTTGCATGTGGGGCTGCATAAAGGCTCCCCTGGGGCGTTCACTTGTACCCAAAGCCTTCCTCTGGGGGCACTTCTGGATGGGTGAATGGGGCTTGTAGCACGTTTTCTGGGGCCCGATTTTTCAGTCGTCTGCCATTCGGGCCAGGGTTATATTTAGGGTTGCTGGGAAAGAGCTAATACGGAGGGTCCAGTTGCATGTGGGGCTGCGTAAAGGCTCCCCTGGGGAGTTCAGTTGTACCCAAAGCCTTCCTCGGGGGCACTTTTGGATGGGCAATTAGGCTTTTAACGGATTTTCTGGGGCCCGAGTTTTCAGTCGACTGCCAGGCGGGCCAGGGCTATATTTAGGGTTGCTGTGAAAGAGCGAATACGGAGGGTCCAGTTGCATGTGGGGCTGCATAAAGGCTCCCCTGGGGAGTTCACTTGTACCCAAAGCCTTCCTTTGGGGGCACTTCTGGATGGGTGAATGGGGCTTGAAACGCTTTTTCTGTGGCCCGAGTTTTCAGGTTTCTGCCATGCTGGCTAGTGTTATAGTTAGGGTTGCTTGTAAACAGCGAACACGGGGGGTCCAGTTGCGTATGGGCCTGCATAAAGGCTCCCCTGGGGAGTTCACTTGTACCCAAAGCCTTCCTTTGTGGGCACTTTTGGATGGTCGAATGGGGCTTGTAGCACGTTTTCTGGGGCCCGATTTTTCAGTCGTCTGCCATGCGGGCCAGGGTTATATTTAGGGTTGCTGTGAAAGAGCGAATACGGAGGGTCCAGTTGCATGTGGGGCTGCGTTAAGGATCCCCTGGGGAGTTCAGTTGTACCCAAAGCCTTCCTCTGGGGGCACTTTTGGATGGGGGAAATAGGCTTTTAACGCATTTTCTGGGCCCCGAGTTTTCAGTCGTCTGCCATGCGGGCCAGGGCTATATTTAGGGTTGCTGTGAAAGAGCGAATACGGAGGGTCCAGTTGCATGTGGGGCTGCGTTAAGGCTCCCCTGGGGAGTTCACTTGTACCCAAAGCCTTCCTTTGGGGTCACTTTTGCATGGGCGAATGGGGCTCGTAACACATTTTCTGGGGCCCGAGCTTTCAGTCGACTGCCAGGCGTTCTAGGGCTATATTTAGGCTTGCGGTGAAAGAGTGAACCCGGAGGGTCCAGTTGCATGTGGGGCTGCATAAAGGCTCCCCTGGGGAGTTCACTTGTACCCAAAGCCTTCCTTTGGGGGCACTTCTGGATGGGCGAATGGGGCTTGAAACGCATTTTCTGGAGCCCGAGTTTTCAGTCTTCTGCCATGCTGGCTAGGGGTATATTTAGGGTTGCTCGTAAACAGTGAACAAGGAGGGTCCAGTTGCATGTGGTGCTGCATAAAGGCTCCCCTGGGGAGTTCAGTTGTACCCAAAGCCTTCCTCTGGGGGCACTTTTGGAGGGGCGAATTAGGCTTTTAATGCATTTTCTGGGGCCCGAGTTTTCAGTCGACTGCCAGGCGGGCCAGGGCTATATTTAGGGTTGCTGTGAAAGAGCGAATACGGAGGGTCCAGTTGCATGTGGGGCTGCGTAAAGGCTCCCCTGGGGAGTTCAGTTGTACCCAAAGCCTTCCTCTGGGGGCACTTCTGGATGGACGAATTAGGCTTTTAACGCATTTTCTGTGGATCGAGTTTTCAGTTTTCTGCCATGCTGGCTAGTGTTATATTTAGGGTTGCTTGTAAACAGCAAACACGGGGGGTCCAGTTGCGTATGGGCCTGCATAAAGGCTCCGCTGGGGAGTTCAGTTGTACCCAAAGCCTTCCTCTGGGGGCACTTCTGGATGGGCGAATTAGGCTTTTAACGCATTTTCTGTGGATCGAGTTTTCAGTTTTCTGCCATGCGGGCCAGGGTTATATTTAGGGTTGCTGTGAAAGAGCGAATACGGAGGGTCCAGTTGCATGTGGGGCTGCATAAAGGCTCCCCTGGGGATTTCAGTTGTACCCAAAGCCTTCCTTTGGGGGCACTTTTGAATGGGCGAATGGGGCTCGTAACACATTTTCTGTGGCTCGAACTTTCAGTCGACTGCCAGGCGTGCTAGGGGTATATTTAGGCTTGCGGTGAAAGAGTGAACCCGGAGGGTCCAGTTGCATGTGGGGCTGCGTAAAGGCTCCCCTGGGGAGTTCAGTTGTACCCAAAGCCTTCCTCTGGGGGCACTTTTGGATGGGCGAATAAGGCTTTTAATGCATTTTCTGGGGCCCGAGTTTTCAGTCGACTGCCAGGCGGGCCAGGGCTATATTTATGGTTGCTGTGAAAGAGCGAATACGGAGGGTCCAGTTGCATGTGGGGCTGCGTTAAGGCTCCCCTGGGGAGTCCAGTTGTACCCAAAGCCTTCCTTTGGGGGCACTTTTGGATGGTCCAAGAGGAATCGCAATGCGTTTTCTGAGGCCCGCTTTTTCAGTTTTCTCCTATTGCGCCGAGGGCTATATTTAGGCTTGTGGTGAAAGAGTGAACACGGAGGGTCCAGTTGCATGTGGGGCTGCATAAAGGCTCCCCTGGGGAGTTCAGATGTACCCAAAGCCTTCCTTTGGGGGCACTTTTGGATGGGCGAATGGGGCTCGTAACACATTTTCTGTGGCTAGAGTTTTCAGTCTTCTGCCAAGGTGGCTAGGGGTATATTTAGGGTTGCTCGTAAACAGTGATCAAGGAGGGTCCAGTTGCATGTGGGGCTGCGTTAAGGCTCCCCTGGGGAGTTCAGTTGTACCCAAAGCCTTCCTCTGGGGGCACTTTTGGATGATCCAAGAGGAATCGCAATGCGTTTTCTGAGGCCCGCTTTTTCAGTCTTCTCCCATTGCGCCGAGGGCTATATTTAGGCTTGCGGTGAAATAGTGAACCCGGAGGGTCCAGTTGCATGTGGGGCTGCATAAAGGCTCCCCTGGGGAGTTCAGTTGTACCCAAAGCCTTCCTTTGGGGGCACTTCTGGATGGGTGAATGGGGCTTGAAACGCATTTTCTGGAGCCCGAGTTTTCAGTCTTCTGCCATGGTGGCTAGGGGTATATTTAGGGTTGCTCGTAAACAGTGAACAAGGAGGGTCCAGTTGCATGTGGGGCTGCGTAAAGGCTCCCCTGGGGAGTTCAGATGTACCCAAAGCCTTCCTTTGGGGGCACTTTTGGATGGGCGAATGGGGCTCGTAACACATTTTCTGTGGCCCGAGCTTTCAGTCGACTGCCAGGCGTGCTAGGGCTATATTTAGGCTTGCGGTGAAAGAGTGAACCCGGAGGGTCCAGTTGCATGTGAGGCTGCATAAAGGCTCCCCTGGGGAGTTCACTTGTATCCAAATTCTTCCTTTGGGGGCACTTCTGGATGGGTGAATGGGGCTTGAAACGCATTTTCTGGAGCCCGAGTTTTCAGTCTTCTGCCATGTTGGCTAGGGGTATATTTAGGGTTGCTCGTAAACAGTGAACAAGGAGGGTCCAGTTGCATGTGGGGCTGCATTAAGGCTCTCCTGGGGAGTTCACTTGTACCCAAAGCCTTCCTTTGGAGGCACTTTTGGATGGGCGAATTAGGCTTTTAATGCATTTTCTGGGGCCCGAGTTTTCAGTCGCCTGCCAGGCGGGCCAGGGCTATATTTAGGGTCGCTGTGAAAGAGCGAATACGGAGGGTCCAGTTGCATGTGGGGCTGCGTTAAGGCTCCCCTGGGGAGTCCAGTTGTACCCAAAGCCTTCCTTTGGGGGCACTTTTGGATGGTCCAAGGGGAATCGTATTGCGTTTTCTGAGGCCCGCTTTTTCAGTCTTCTCCCATTGCGCCGAGGGCTATATTTAGGCTTGCGGTGAAAGAGTGAACCCGGAGGGTCCAGTTGCATGTGGGGCTGCATAAAGGCTCCCCTGGGGAGTTCAGATGTACCCAAAGCCTTCCTTTGGGGGCACTTTTGGATGGGCGAATGGGGCTCGTAACACATTTTCTGTGGCCCGAGTTTTCAGTCGACTGCCAGGCGGGCCAGGGCTATATTTAGGGTTGCTGTGAAAGAGCGAATACGGAGGGTCCAGTTGCATGTGGGGCTGCGTTAAGGCTCCCCTGGGGAGTCCAGTTGTACCCAAAGCCTTCCTTTGGGGGCACTTTTGGATGGTCCAAGGGGAATCGTATTGCGTTTTCTGAGGCCCGCTTTTTCAGTCTTCTCCCATTGCGCCGAGGGCTATATTTAGGCTTGCGGTGAAAGAGTGAACCCGGAGGGTCCAGTTGCATGTGGGGCTGCATAAAGGCTCCCCTGGGGAGTTCAGATGTACCCAAAGCCTTCCTTTGGGGGCACTTTTGGATGGGCGAATGGGGCTCGTAACACATTTTCTGTGGCCCGAGTTTTCAGTCGACTGCCAGGCGGGCCAGGGCTATATTTAGGGTTGCTGTGAAAGAGCGAATACGGAGGGTCCAGTTGCATGTGGGGCTGCATAAAGACTCCCCTGGGGAGTTCACTTGTACCGAAAGCCTTCCTTTGGGGGCACTTCTGGATGGGTGAATGGGGCTTGAAACACTTTTTCTGTGGCCCTAGTTTTCAGACTTCTGCCATGCTGGCTAGGGTTTTATTTAGGCTTGCTGTAAAGAGCGAACACGGAGGGTCCAGTTGCATGTGGGGCTGCGTTAAGGCTCCCCTGGGGAGTTCAGATGTACCCAAAGCCTTCCTCTGGGGGCACTTTTGGATGGGCGAATGGGGCTCGTAACACATTTTCTGTGGCCCGAGCTTTCAGTCGACTGCCAGGCGTTCTAGGGCTATATTTAGGCTTGCGGTGAAAGAGTGAACCCGGAGGGTCCAGTTGCATGTGGGGCTGCATAAAGGCTCCCCTGGGGAGTTCAGTTGTACCCAAAGCCTTCCTTTGGGGGCACTTCTGGATGGGTGAATGGGGCTTGAATCGCATTTTCTGGAGCCCGAGTTTTCAGTCTTCTGCCATGGTGGCTAGGGGTATATTTAGGGTTGCTCGTAAACAGTGAACAAGCAGGGTCCAGTTGCATGTGGGGCTGCATAAAGGCTCCCCTGGGGAGTTCAGTTGTACCCAAAGCCTTCCTCTGGGGGCACTTTTGGATGGGCGAATTAGGCTTTTAACAGTTTTTCTGGGGCCCGAGTTTTCAGTCGACTGCCAGGCGGGCTAGGGCTATATTTAGGGTTGCTGTGAAAGAGCGAATACGGAGGGTCCAGTTGCATGTGGGGCTGCGTAAAGGCTCCCCTGGGGAGTTCAGTTGTACCCAAAGCCTTTCTCTGGGGGCACTTTTGGATGGGCGAATTAGGCTTTTAACGCATTTTCTGGGGCCCGAGTTTTCAGTCGACTGCCAGGCGGGCCAGGGTTATATTTAGGGTTGCTGTAAAGAGCGAACCCGGAGGGTCCAGTTGCATGTGGGGCTGCATAAAGGCTCCCCTGGGGAGTTCAGTTGTACCCAAAGCCTTCCTTTGGGGGCACTTCTGGATGGGTGAATGGTTCTTGAAACGCATTTTCTGGAGCCCGAGTTTTCAGTTTTCTGCCATGCTGGCTAGTGTTATATTTAGGGTTGCTTGTAAACAGCGAACACGGGGGGTCCAGTTGTGTATGGGCCTGCATAAAGGCTCCCCTGGGGAGTTCACTTGTACCCAAAGCCTTCCTTTGGGGGCACTTTTGGATGGTCCAAGGGGAATCCCAATGCGTTTTCTGAGGCCCGCTTTTATATTCTCCCATTGCGCCGAGGGTTATATTTAGGGTTGCTGTGAAAGAGCGAATACGGAGGGTCCAGTTGCATGTGGGGCTGCATAAAGGCTCCCCTGGGGAGTTCAGTTGTACCCAAAGCCTTCCTTTGGGGGCACTTCTGGATGGGTGAATGGGGCTTGAAACACTTTTTCTGTGGCCCTAGTTATCAGACTTCTGCCATGCTGGCTAGGGTTTTATTTTGGCTTACTGTAAAGAGCGAACACGGAGGGTCCAGTTGCATGTGGGGCTGCGTAAAGGCTCCCCGGGGGAGTTCAGATGTACCCAAAGCCTTCCTCTGGGGGCACTTTTGGATGGGCGAATGGGGCTCGTAACACATTTTCTGTGGCCCGAGCTTTCAGTCGACTGCCAGGCGTACTAGGGCTATATTTAGGCTTGCGGTGAAAGAGTGAACCCGGAGGGTCCAGTTGCATGTGGGGCTGCATAAAGGCTCCCCTGGGGAGTTCAGTTGTACCCAAAGCCTTCCTTTGGGGGCACTTCTGGATGGGTGAATGGGGCTTGAATCGCATTTTCTGGGGCCCGAGTTTTCAGTCGACTGCCAGGCGGGCCAGGGCTATATTTAGGGTTGCTGTGAAAGAGCGAATACGGAGGGTCCAGTTGCATGTGGGGCTGCGTTAAGGCTCCCCTGGGGAGTCCAGTTGTACCCAAAGCCTTCCTTTGGGGGCACTTTTGGATGGTCCAAGGGGAATCGTATTGCGTTTTCTGAGGCCCGCATTTTCAGTCTTCTCCCATTGCGCCGAGGGCTATATTTAGGCTTGCGGTGAAAGAGTGAACCCGGAGGGTCCAGTTGCATGTGGGGCTGCATAAAGGCTCCCCTGGGGAGTTCAGATGTACCCAAAGCCTTCCTTTGGGGGCACTTTTGGATGGGCGAATGGGGCTCGTAACACATTTTCTGTGGCCCGAGTTTTCAGTCGACTGCCAGGCGGGCCAGGGCTATATTTAGGGTTGCTGTGAAAGAGCGAATACGGAGGGTCCAGTTGCATGTGGGGCTGCATAAAGACTCCCCTGGGGAGTTCACTTGTACCGAAAGCCTTCCTTTGGGGGCACTTCTGGATGGGTGAATGGGGCTTGAAACACTTTTTCTGTGGCCCTAGTTTTCAGACTTCTGCCATGCTGGCTAGGGTTTTATTTAGGCTTGCTGTAAAGAGCGAACACGGAGGGTCCAGTTGCATGTGGGGCTGCGTTAAGGCTCCCCTGGGGAGTTCAGATGTACCCAAAGCCTTCCTCTGGGGGCACTTTTGGATGGGCGAATGGGGCTCGTAACACATTTTCTGTGGCCCGAGCTTTCAGTCGACTGCCAGGCGTTCTAGGGCTATATTTAGGCTTGCGGTGAAAGAGTGAACCCGGAGGGTCCAGTTGCATGTGGGGCTGCATAAAGGCTCCCCTGGGGAGTTCAGTTGTACCCAAAGCCTTCCTTTGGGGGCACTTCTGGATGGGTGAATGGGGCTTGAATCGCATTTTCTGGAGCCCGAGTTTTCAGTCTTCTGCCATGGTGGCTAGGGGTATATTTAGGGTTGCTCGTAAACAGTGAACAAGCAGGGTCCAGTTGCATGTGGGGCTGCATAAAGGCTCCCCTGGGGAGTTCAGTTGTACCCAAAGCCTTCCTCTGGGGGCACTTTTGGATGGGCGAATTAGGCTTTTAACAGTTTTTCTGGGGCCCGAGTTTTCAGTCAACTGCCAGGCGGGCCAGGGCTATATTTAGGGTTGCTGTGAAAGAGCGAATACGGAGGGTCCAGTTGCATGTGGGGCTGCGTAAAGGCTCCCCTGGGGAGTTCAGTTGTACCCAAAGCCTTTCTCTGGGGGCACTTTTGGATGGGCGAATTAGGCTTTTAACGCATTTTCTGGGGCCCGAGTTTTCAGTCGACTGCCAGGCGGGCCAGGGTTATATTTAGGGTTGCTGTAAAGAGCGAACCTGGAGGGTCCAGTTGCATGTGGGGCTGCATAAAGGGTCCCCGGGGAGTTCAGTTGTACCCAAAGCGTTCCGTTGGGGTCACTTTTGGATGGGCGAATGGGGCTCGTAACACATTTTCAGTGGCCCGAGCTTTCAGTCTACTGCCAGGCGTGCTAGGGCTATATTTAGGCTTGCGGTGAAAGAGTGAACCCGGAGGGTCCAGTTGCATGTGGGGCTGCATAAAGGCTCCCCTGGGGAGTTCAGTTGTACCCAAAGCCTTCCTTTGGGGGCACTTCTGGATGGGTGAATGGTTCTTGAAACGCATTTTCTGGAGCCCGAGTTTTCAGTTTTCTGCCATGCTGGCTAGTGTTATATTTAGGGTTGCTTGTAAACAGCGAACACGGGGGGTCCAGTTGTGTATGGGCCTGCATAAAGGCTCCCCTGGGGAGTTCACTTGTACCCAAAGCCTTCCTTTGGGGGCACTTTTGTATGGTCCAAGGGGAATCCCAATGCGTTTTCTGAGGCCCGCTTTTATATTCTCCCATTGCGCCGAGGGTTATATTTAGGGTTGCTGGGAAAGAGCGAATACGGAGGGTCCAGTTGCATGTGGGGCTGCATAAAGGCTCCCCTGGGGAGTTCAGTTGTACCCAAAGCCTTCCTTTGGGGGCACTTCTGGATGGGTGAATGGGGCTTGAAACACTTTTTCTGTGGCCCTAGTTATCAGACTTCTGCCATGCTGGCTAGGGTTTTATTTAGGCTTACTGTAAAGAGCGAACACGGAGGGTCCAGTTGCATGTGGGGCTGCGTAAAGGCTCCCCGGGGGAGTTCAGATGTACCCAAAGCCTTCCTCTGGGGGCACTTTTGGATGGGCGAATGGGGCTCGTAACACATTTTCTGTGGCCCGAGCTTTCAGTCGACTGCCAGGCGTACTAGGGCTATATTTAGGCTTGCGGTGAAAGAGTGAACCCGGAGGGTCCAGTTGCATGTGGGGCTGCATAAAGGCTCCCCTGGGGAGTTCAGTTGTACCCAAAGCCTTCCTTTGGGGGCACTTCTGGATGGGTGAATGGGGCTTGAATCGCATTTTCTGGAGCCCGAGTTTTCAGTCTTCTGCCATGCTGGCTAGGGTAATATTTAGGGTTGCTCGTAAACAGTGAACAAGGAGGGTCCAGTTGCATGTGGGGCTGCATAAAGGCTCCCCTGGGGAGTTCAGTTGTACCCAAAGCCTTCCTCTGGGGGCACTTTTGGATGGGCGAATTAGGCTTTTAACAGTTTTTCTGGGGCCCGATTTTTCAGTCGTCTGCCATGCGGGCCAGGGTTATATTTAGGGTTGCTGTGAAAGAGCGAATACGGAGGGTCCAGTTGCATGTGGGGCTGCATAAAAGCTCCCCTGGGGAGTTCACTTGTACCCAAAGCCTTCCTTTGGGGGCACTTCCGGATGGGCGAATGGGGCTTGAAACGCTTTTTCTGTTGCCCGAGTTTTCAGTCTTCTGCCATGCTGGCTAGGGTTATATTTAGGGTTGCTGTAAAGAGCGAACACGGAGGGTCCAGTTGCGTATGGGCCTGCATAAAGGCTCCCCTGGGGAGTTCAGATGTACCCAAAGCCTTCCTTTGGGGACACTTTTGGATGGGCGAATGGGGCTCGGAACACATTTCTGTGGCCGGAGCTTTCAGTCAACTGCCAGGCGTGCTAGGGCTATATTTAGGCTTGCGGTGAAAGAGCGAATACGGAGGGTCCAGTTGCATGTGGGGCTGCGTTAAGGCTCCCCTGGGGAGTTCACTTGTACCCAAAGCCTTCTTTTGGAGGCACTTCTGGATGGGTGAATGGGGCTTGAAACGCTTTTTCTGTGGCCCGAGTTTTCAGTTTTCTGCCATGCTGGCTAGTGTTATATTTAGGGTTGCTTGTAAACAGAGAACACGGGGGGTCCAGTTGCATGTGGGCCTGCATAAAGGCTCCCCTGGGGAGTTCAGATGTACCCAAAGCCTTCCTTTGGGGGCACTTTTGGATGGTCGAATGGGGCTTGTAGCACGTTTTCTGGGGCCCGATTTTTCAGTCGTCTGCCATGCGGGCCAGGGTTATATTTAGGGTTGCTGTGAAAGAGCGAATACGGAGGGTCCATTTGCATGTGGGGCTGCATAAAAGCTCCCCTGGGGAGTTCACTTGTACCCAAAGCCTTCCTTTGGGGGCACTTCCGGATGGGCGAAAGGGGCTTGAAACGCTTTTTCTGTGGCCCGAGTTTTCAGTCTTCTGCCATGCTGGCTAGGGTTATATTTAGGGTTGCTGTAAAGAGCGAACACGGAGGGTCCAGTTGCATGTGGGGCTGCGTAAAGGCTCCCCGGGGGAGTTCAGATGTACCCAAAGCCTTCCTTTGGGGGCACTTTTGGATGGGCGAATGGGGCTCGTAACACATTTTCTGTGGCCCGAGCTTTCAGTCAACTGCCAGGCGTGCTAGGGCTATATTTAGGCTTGCGGTGAAAGAGTGAACCCGGAGGGTCCAGTTGCATGTGGGGCTGCATAAAGGCTCCCCTGGGGAGTTAAGTTGTACCCAAAGCCTTCCTTTGGGGGCACTTCTGGATGGGCGAATTAGGCTTTTAACGCATTTTCTGTGGCCCGAGCTTTCAGTCGACTGCCAGCCGTGCTAGGGCTATATTTAGGCTTGCGGTGAAAGAGTGAACCCGGAGGGTCCAGTTGCATGTGGGGCTGCATAAAGGCTCCCCTGGGGAGTTCAGTTGTACCCAAAGCCTTCCTTTGGGGGCACTTCTGGATGGGTGAATGGTTCTTGAAACGCATTTTCTGGAGCCCGAGTTTTCAGTTTTCTGCCATGCTGGCTAGTGTTATATTTAGGGTTGCTTGTAAACAGCGAACACGGGGGGTCCAGTTGCGTATGGGCCTGCATAAAGGCTCCCCTGGGGAGTTCACTTGTACCCAAAGCCTTCCTTTGGGGGCAATTTTGGATGGTCCAAGGGGAATCCCAATGCGTTTTCTGAGGCCCGCTTTTATATTCTCCCATTGCGCCGAGGGTTATATTTAGGGTTGCTGTGAAAGAGTGAACCCGGAGGGTCCAGTTGCATGTGGGGCTGCATAAAGGCTCCCCTGGGGAGTTCACTTGTACCCAAAGTCTTCCTTTGGGGGCACTTCTGGATGGGTGAATGGGGCTTGAAACGCATTTTCTGGAGCCCGAGTTTTCAGTCTTCTGCCATGGTGGCTAGGGGTATATTTAGGGTTGCTGTGAAAGAGCGAATACGAAGGGTCCAGTTGCATGTGGGGCTGCGTTAAGGCTCCCCTGGGGAGTTCAGTTGTACCCAAAGCCTTCCTCTGGGGGCATTTTGGATGGGCGAATTAGGCTTTTAACGCATTTTCTGGGGCCTGAGTTTTCAGTCGACTGCCAGGCGGGCCAGGGCTATATTTAGGGTTGCTGTGAAAGAGCGAATATTGAGGGTCCAGTTGCATGTAGGGCTGCGTAAAGGCTCCCCTGGGGAGTTCACTTGTACCCAAAGCCTTCCTTTGGAGGCACTTTTGGATGGTCGAATGGGGCTTGTAGCACGTTTTTTGGGGCCCGATTTTTCAGTCTTCTGCCATGCGGGCCAGGGTTATATTTAGGGTTGCTGTAAAGAGCGAACACGGAGGGTCCAGTTGCATGTAGGGCTGCGTAAAGGCTCCCCTGGGGAGTTCAGATGTACCCAAAGCCTTCCTCTGGGGGCACTTTTGGATGGGCGAATGGGGCTCGTAACACATTTTCTGTGGCCCGAGCTTTCAGTCGACTGCCAGGCGTGCTAGAGCTATATTTAGGCTTACGGTGAAAGAGTGAACCCGGAGGGTCCAGTTGCATGTGGGGCTGCATAAAGGCTCCCCTGGGGAGTTCACTTGTACCCAAAGCCTTCCTCTGGGGGCACTTTTGGATGGGCGAATTAGGCTTTTAACGCATTTTCTGGGGCCCGAGTTTTCAGTCGACTGCCAGGCGGGCCAGGGCTATATTTAGGGTTGCTGTGAAAGAGCGAATACGGAGGGTCCAGTTGCATGTGGGGCTGCATAAAGGCTCCCCTAGGGAGTTCACTTGTACCCAAAGCCTTCCTTTGAGGGCACTTCTGGATGGGTGAAAGGGGCTTGAAACGCTTTTTCTGTGGCCCGAGTTTTCAGTTTTCTGCCATGCTGGCTAGTGTTATATTTAGGGTTGCTTGTAAACAGCGAACACGGGGGGTCCAGTTGCCTATGGGCCTGCATAAACGCTCCCCTGAGGAGTTCAGTTGTACCCAAAGCCTTCCTTTGGGGGCACTTTTGGATGGTCGAATGGGCCTTGTAGCACGATTTCTGGGGCCCGATTTTTCAGTCGTCTGCCATGCGGGCCAGGGCTATACTTAGGGTTGCTGTGAAAGAGTGAACCCGAAGGGTCCAGTTGCATGTGGGGCTGCATAAAGGCTCCCCTGGGGAGTTCAGTTGTACCCAAAGCCTTCCTTTGAGGGCACTTCTGGATGGGTGAAAGGGGCTTGAAACGCTCTTTCTGTGGCCCGAGTTTTCAGTTTTCTGCCATGCTGGCTAGTGTTATATTTAGGGTTGCTTGTAAACAGCGAACACGGGGGGTCCAGTTGCGTATGGGCCTGCATAAAGGCTCCCCTGGGGAGTTCAGATGTACCCAAAGCCTTCCTTTGGGGGCACTTTTGGATGGTCGAATGGGGCTTGTAGCACGATTTCTGGGGCCCGATTTTTCAGTCGTCTGCCATGCGGGCCAGGGCTATATTTAGGGTTGCTGTGAAAGAGTGAACCCGGAGGGTCCAGTTGCATGTGGGGCTGCATAAAGGCTCCCCTGGGGAGGTCACTTGTACCCAAAGCCTTCCTTTGGGAGCACTTTTGGATGGTCCAAGGGGAATCGCAATGCGTTTTCTGAGGCCCGCTTTTTCAGTCTTCTCCCATTGCGCCGAGGGCTATATTTAGGCTTGCGGTGAAAGAGTGAACCCGGAGGGTCCAGTTGCATGTGGGGCTGCGTTAAGGCTCCCCTGGGGAGTCCAGTTGTACCCAAAGCCTTCCTTTGGGGGCACTTTGGGATGGTCCAAGGGGAATCGCAATGCGTTTTCTGAGGCCCGCTTTTTCAGTCTTCTCCCATTGCGCCGAGGGCTATATTTAGGCTTGCGGTGAAAGAGTGAACCCGGAGGGTCCAGTTGCATGTGGGGCTGCGTAAAGGCTCCCCTGGGGAGTTCACTTGTACCCAAAGCCTTCCTTTGGGGGCACTTCTGGATGGGTGAATGTTGCTTGAAACGCTTTTTCTGTGGGCCGAGTTTTCAGTTTTCTGCCATGATGGCTAGGGTTATATTTAGGGTTGCTTGTAAACAGCGAACACGGGGGGTCCAGTTGCGTATGGGCCTGCATAAAGGCTCCCCTGGGGAGTTCACTTGTACCCAAAGCCTTCCTTTGTGGGCACTTTTGGATGGTCGAATGGGGCTTGTAGCACGTTTTCTGGGGCCCGATTTTTCAGTCGTCTGCCATGCGAGCCCGGGTTATATTTAGGGTTGCTGTGAAAGAGCGAATACGGAGGGTCCAGTTGCATGTGGGGCTGCATAAAGGCTCCCCTGGGGAGTTCACTTGTACCCAAAGCCTTCCTCTGGGGGCACTTTTGGATGGGGGAATCAGGCTTTTAACGCATTTTCTGTGGCCCGAGTTTTCAGTCAACTGCCAGGCAGGCCAGGGCTATATTTAGGGTTGCTGTGAAAGAGCGAATACGGAGGGTCCAGTTGCATGTGGGGCTGCGTAAAGGCTCCCCTGGGGAGTTCAGTTGTACCCAAAGCCTTCCTTTGGGGGCACTTTTGGATGGGCGAATTAGGCTTTTAACGCATTTTCTGGGGCCCGAGTTTTCAGTCGACTGCCAGGCGGGCCAGACCTATATTTAGGGTTGCTGTGAAAGAGTGAACCCGGAGGGTCCAGTTGCATGTGGGGCTGCATAAAGGCTCCCCTGGGGAGTTCACTTGTACCCAAAGCCTTCCTTTGGGGCACTTCTGGATGGGCGAAAGGGGCTTGAAAGGCTTTTTCTGTGGCCCGAGTTTTCAGTCTTCTGCCATGCTGGCTAGGGTTATATTTAGGGTTGCTGTAAAGAGCGAACACGGAGGGTCCAGTTGCATGTGCGGCTGCGTAAAGTCTCCCCTGGGGAGTTCAGATGTACCCAAAGCCTTCCTCTGGGGGCACTTTTGGATGGGCGAATGGGGCTTGAAACGCATTTTCTGGGGCCCGAGTTTTCAGTCGCCTGCCAGGCAGGCCAGGGTTATATTTAGGGTTGCTGTGAAAGAGCGAATACGGAGGGTCCAGTTGCATGTGGGGCTGCGTTAAGGCTCCCCTGGGGAGTCCAGATGTACCCAAAGCCTACCTTTGGGAGAACTTTTGGATGGTCCAAGGGGAATCGCAATGCGTTTTCTGAGGCCCGCTTTTTCAGTCTTCTCCCATTGCGCCGAGTGATTTATTTAGGGTTGCTGTGAAAGAGCGAATACGGAGGGTCCAGTTGCATGTGGGGCTGCGTTAAGGCTCCCCTGGGGAGTTTACTTGTACCCAAAGCCTTCCTTTGGGGGCATTTTTGGATGGGCGAATTAGGCTTTTAACGCATTTTCTGGGGCCCGAGTTTTCGGTCGACTGCCAGGCGGGCCAGGGCTATATTTAGGGTTGCTGTGAAAGAGTGAACCCGGAGGGTCCAGTTGCATGTGGGGCTGCATAAAGGCTCCCCTGGGGAGTTCATTTGTACCCAAAGCCTTCCTTTGGGGGCACTTCTGGATGGGTGAATGGGTCTTGAAACGCTTTTTCTGTGGCCCGAGTTTTCAGTCTTCTGCCATGCTTGCTAGGGTTATATTTAGGGTTGCTGTAAAGAGCGAACACGGAGGGTCCAGTTGCATGTGGGGCTGCGTAAAGGCTCCCCTGGGGAGTTCAGATGTACCCAAAGCCTTCCTTTGGAGGCACTTTTGGATGGGCGAATGGGGCTCGTAACACATTTTCTCTGGCTCGAACTTTCAGTCGACTGCCAGGCGTGCTAGGGCTATATTTAGGCTAGCGGTGAAAGAGTGAACCCGGAGGGTCCAGTTGCATGTGGGGCTGCGTTAAGGCTCCCCTGGGGAGTCCAGTTGTACCCAAAGCCTTCCTCTGGGGGCACCTTTGGATGGTCCAAGGGGAATCGCAATGCGTTTTCTGAGACCCGCTTTTTCAGTCTTCTCCCATTGCGCCGAGGGCTATATTTAGGCTTGCGGGGAAAGAGTGAACCCGGAGGGTCCAGTTGCATGTGGGGCTGCGTAAAGGCTCCCCTGGGGAGTTCACTTGTACCCAAAGACTTCCTCTTGGGGCACTTTTGGATGGGCGAATTAGGCTTTTAACGCATTTTCTGGGGCCCGAGTTTTCAGTCGACTGCCAGGCGGGCCAGGGCTATATTTAGTATTGCTGTGAAAGAGTGAACCCGGAGGGTCCAGTTGCATGTGGGGCTGCATAAAGGCTCCCCTGGGGAGTTCACTTGTACCCAAAGCCTTCCTTTGGGGGCACTTCTGGATGGGTGAATGGGGCTTGAAGTGCTTTTTCTGTGGCCCGAGTTTTCAGTTTTCTGCCATGCTGGCTAGTGTTATATTTAGGGTTGCTTCTAAACAGCAAACACGGTGGGTCCAGTTGCGTATGGGCCTGCATAAAGGCTCCCATGGGGAGTTCAGTTGTACCCAAAGCCTTCCTTTGGGGGTACTTTTGGATGGTCGAATGGGGCTTGTTGCACGTTTTCTGGGGCCCGATTTTTCAGTCGTCTGCCATGCGGGCCAGGGTTATATATAGGGTTGCTGTGAAAGAGCGAATACAGAGAGTCCTGTTGCATGTGGGGCTGCATAAAGGCTCCCCTGGGGAGTCCAGTTGTACCCAAAGCCTTTCTTTGGGAGCACTTTTGGATGGTCCAAGGGGAATCGCAATGCGTTTTCTGAGGCCCCCTTTTTCAGTCTTCTCCCATTGCGCCGAGGGCTATATTTAGGCTTGCGGTGAAAGAGTGAACCCGGAGGGTCCAGTTGCATGTGGGGCTGCGTAAAGGCTCCCCTGGGGAGTTCACTTGTACCCAAAGCCTTCCTCTAGGGGCACTTTTGGATGGGCGAAAGGGGCTTGAAACTCTTTTTCTGGGGCCCGAGTTTTCAGTCGTCTGCCATGCGGGCCAGGGTTATATTTAGGGTTGCTGTGAAAGAGCGAATACGGAGGGTCCAGTTGCATGTGGGGCTGCATAAAGGCTCCCCTGGGGAGTTCAGATGTACCCAAAGCCTTCCTTTGGGGGCACTTTTGGATGGGTGAATGGGGCTCGTAACACATTTTCTGTGGCCCGAGCTTTCAGTCGACTGCCAGGCGTGCTAGGGCTATATTTAGGCTTGCGGTGAAAGAGTGAACCCGGAGGGTCCAGTTGCATGTGGGGCTGCATAAAGGCTCCCCTGGGGAGTTCACTTGTACCCAAAGCCTTCCTTTGGGGGCACTTTTGGATGGGCGAATTAGGCTTTTAATGCATTTTCTGGGGCCCGAGTTTTCAGTCGACTGCCAGGCGGGCCTGGGCTATATTTAGTATTGCTGTGAAAGAGTGAACGCGGAGGGTCCAGTTGCATGTGGGGCTGCGTAAAGGCTCCCCTGGGGAGTTCACTTGTACCCAAAGCCTTCCTTTGGAGGCACTTTTGGATGGCCGAATGGGGCTCGTAACACATTTTCTGTGGCCCGAGCTTTCAGTCGACTGCCAGCCGTGCTAGGGCTATATTTAGGCTTGCGGTGAAAGAGTGAACCCGGAGGGTCCAGTTGCATGTGGGGCTGCGTTAAGGCTCCCCTGTGGAGTCAAGTTGTACCCAAAGCCTTCCTTTGGGGGCACCTTTGGATGGTCCAAGGGGAATCGCAATGCGTTTTCTGAGACCCGCTTTTTCAGTCTTCTCCCATTGCGCCGAGGGCTATATTAAGGCTTGCGGGGAAAGAGTGAACCCGGAGGGTCCAGTTGCATGTGGGGCTGCATAAGGCTCCCCTGGGGAGTTCACTTGTACCCAAAGCCTTCCTCTTGGGGCACTTTTGGATGGGCGAATTAGGCTTTTAACGCATTTTCTGGGGCCCGAGTTTTCAGTCGACTGCCAGGCGGGCCAGGGCTATATTTAGGGTTGCTGTGAAAGAGCGAATACGGAGGGTCCAGTTGCATGTGGGGCTGCGTTAAGGCTCCCCTGGGGAGTCCAGTTGTACCCAAAGCCTTCCTTTGGGGGCACTTTTGGATGGTCCAAGGGGAATCGCAATGCGTTTTCTGAGGCCCGCATTTTCAGTCTTCTCCCATTGCGCCGAGGGCTATATTTAGGCTTGCGGTGAAAGAGTGAACCCGGAGGGTCCAGTTGCATGTGGGGCTGCATAAAGGCTCCCCTGGGGAGTTCAGTTGTACCCAAAGCCTTCCTCTGGGGGCACTTTTGGATGGGCGAATTAGGCTTTTAACGCATTTTCTGGGGCCCGAGTTTTCAGTCGACTGCCAGGCGGGCCAGGGCTATATTTAGTATTGCTGTGAAAGAGTGAACCCGGAGGGTCCAGTTGCATGTGGGGCTGCATAAAGGCTCCCCTGGGGAGTTCACTTGTACCCAAAGCCTTCCTTTGGGGGCACTTCTGGATGGGTGAATGGGGCTTGAAATGTATTTTCTTGAGCCCGAGTTTTCAGTCTTCTGCCATGGTGGCTAGGGATATATTTAGGGTTGCTCGTAAACAGTGAACAAGGAGGGTCCAGTTGCATGTGGGGCTGCGTAAAGTCTCCCCTGGGGAGTTCACTTGTACCCAAAGATTTCCTTTGGGGGCACTTCTGGATGGGTGAATGGGGCTTGAAGCGCTTTTTCTGTGGCCCGAGTTTTCAGTTTTCTGCCATGCTGGCTAGTGTTATATTTAGGGTTGCTTGTAAACAGCAAACACGGTGGGTCCAGTTGCGTATGGGCCTGCATAAAGGCTCCCATGGGGAGTTCAGTTGTACCCAAAGCCTTCCTTTGGGGGTACTTTTGGATGGTCGAATGGGGTTTGTAGCACGTTTTCTGGGGCCCGATTTTTCAGTCGTCTGCCATGCGGGCCAGGGTTATATATAGGGTTGCTGTGAAAGAGCGAATACGGAGAGTCCTGTTGCATGTGGGGCTGCATAAAGGCTCCCCTGGGGAGTCCAGTTGTACCCAAAGCCTTTCTTTGGGAGCACTTTTGGATGGTCCAAGGGGAATCGCAATGCGTTTTCTGAGGCCCCCTTTTTCAGTCTTCTCCCATTGCGCCGAGGGCTATATTTAGGCTTGCGGGGAAAGAGTGAACCCGGAGGGTCCAGTTGCATGTGGGGCTGCATAAAGGCTCCCCTGGGGAGTTCACTTGTACCCAAAGCCTTCCTTTGGGGGCTCTTCTGGATGGGTGAATGGGGCTTGAAACGCATTTTGTGGAGCCCGAGTATTCAGTCTTCTGCCATGCTGGCAAGGGGTATATTTACGGTTGCTCGTAAACAGTGAACAAGGAGGGTCCAGTTGCATGTGGGGCTGCGTTAAGGCTCCCATGGTGAGTTCAGTTGTACCCAAAGCCTGCCTTTGGGGGCACTTTTGGATGGTCCAAGGGGAATCGCAATGCGTTTTCTGGGGCCCGCTTTTTCAGTCTTCTCCCATTGCGCCGAGGGCTATATTTAGGCTTGCGGGGAAAGGGTGAACCCGGATGGTCCAGTTGCATGTGGGGCTGCATAAAGGCTCCCTTGGGGAGTTCAGTTGTACCCAAAGCCTTCCTCTGGGGTCACTTTTGGATGGGCGAATTAGGCTTTTAATGCATTTTCTGGGGCCCGAGTTTTCAGTCGACTGCCAGGCGGGCCTGGGATATATATAGTATTGCTGTGAAAGAGCGAATACGGAGGGTACAGTTGCATGTGGGGCTGCGTAAAGGCTCCCCTGGGGAGTTCAGTTGTACCCAAAGCCTTCCTCTGGGGGCACTTTTGGATGGGCGAATTAGGCTTTTAATGCATTTTCTGGGCCCGAGTTTTCAGTCGATTGCCAGGCGGGCCAGGGCTATATTTAGGGTTGCTGTGAAAGAGCGAATACGGAGGGTCCAGTTCCATGTGGGGCTGCATAAAGGCTCCCCTGGGGAGTCCAGTTGTACCCAAAGCCTTCCTTTGGGAGCACTTTTGGATGGTCCAAGGGGAATCGCAATGCGTTTTCTGAGGCCCGCTTTTTCAGTCTTCTCCTATTGCGCCGAGGGCTATATTTAGTATTGCTGTGAAAGAGTGAACCCGGAGGGTCCAGTTGCATGTGGGGCTTCATAAAGGCTCCCCTGGGGAGTTCACTTGTACCCAAAGCCTTCCTTTGGGGGCACTTCTGGATGGGTGAATGGGGCTTGAAACGCATTTTTGGAGCCCGAGTTTTCAGTTTTCTGCCATGCTGGCTAGGGTTATATTTAGGGTTGTTGTAAAGAGCGAACACGGAGGGTCCAGTTGCATGTGGGGCTGCGTAAATGCTCCCCTGGGGAGTTCAGATGTACCCAAAGCCTTCCTTTGGGGGCACTTCTGGATGGGCGAATTAGGCTTTTAACGCATTTTCTGGGGCCCGAGCTTTCAGTCGACTGCCAGGCGTGCTAGGGCTATATTTAGGCTTGCGGTGAAAGAGTGAACCCGGAGGGTCCAGTTGCATGTGGGGCTGCATAAAGGCTCCCCTGGGGAGTTCACTTGTACCCAAAGCCTTCCTTTGGGGGCACTTCTGGATGGGTGAATGGGGCTTGAAACGCATTTTCTGGAGCCCGAGATTTCAGTCTTCTGCCATGGTGGCTAGGGGTATATTCAGGGTTGCTCGTAAACAGTGAACAAGGAGGGTCCAGTTGCATGTGGGGCTGCATAAAGGCTCCCCTGGGGAGTTCAGTTGTACCCAAAGCCTTCCTTTCGGGGCAATTCTGGATGGGTGAATGGGGCTTGAAACACATTTTCTGGAGCCCGAGTTTTCAGTTTTCTGCCATGCTGGCTAGGGTTATATTTAGGGTTGTTGTAAAGAGCGAACACAGAGGGTCCAGTTGCATGTGGCCTGCGTAAATGCTCCCCTGGGGAGTTCAGATGTACCCAAAGCCTTCCTTTGGGGGCACTTCTGGATGGGTGAATGGGGCTTCTAGCACGTTTTCTGGGGCCCGATTTTTCAGTCGTCTGCCATGCATGCCAGGGTTATATTTAGGGTTGCTGTGAATGAGCGAATACAAAGGGTCCAGTTGCATGTGGGGCTGCGTTAAGGCTCTCCTGGAGAGTTCACTTGTACCCAAAGCCTTCCTTTGGGATCACTTTTGGATGGTCCAAGGGGAATCGGAATGCGTTTTCTGAGGCCCGAGTTTTCAGTCTTCTGCCATGCTGGCTAGGGGTATATTTAGGGTTGCTCGTAAACAGTGAACAAGGAGGTTCCAGTTGCATGTGGGGCTGCATAAAGGCTCCCCTGGGGAGTTCAGTTGTACCCAAAGCCTTCCTCTGGGGGCACTTTTGGATGGGTGAATTAGGCTTTTAATGCATTTTCTGGGGCCCGAATTATCAGTCAACTGCCAGGCGGGCCAGGGCTATATTTAGGGTTGCTGTTAAAGAGCGAATACGGAGGGTCCAGTTGCATGTGGGGCTGCATAAAGGCTCCCCTGGGGAGTTCACTTGTACCCAAAGCCTTCCTTTGGGGGCACTTTTGGATGGGCGAATGGGGCTCGTAACACATTTTCTGTGGCCCGAGCTTTCAGTCGACTGCCAGGCGTGCTAGGGCTATATTTAGGCTTGCGGTGAAAGAGTGAACCCGGAGGGTCCAGTTGCATGTGGGGCTGCGTTAAGGCTCCCCTGGGGAGTCCAGTTGTACCCAAAGTCTTCCTTTGGGGGCACCTTTGGATGGTCCAAGGGGAATCGCAATGCGTTTTCTGAGACCCGCTTTTTCAGTCTTCTCCCATTGCGCCGAGGGTTATATTTAGGGTTGCTGTGAAAGAGTGAACCCGGAGGGTCCAGTTGCATGTGGGGCTGCATAAGGCTCCCCTGGGGAGTTCACTTGTACCCAAAGCCTTCCTTTGGGGGCACTTCTGGATGGGTGAATGGGGCTTGAAGTGCTTTTTCTGTGGCCCGAGTTTTCAGTTTTCTGCCATGCTGGCTAGTGTTATATTTAGGGTTGCTTGTAAACAGCAAATACGGTGGGTCCAGTTGCGTATGGGCCTGCATAAAGGCTCCCCTGGGGAGTTCAGTTGTACCCAAAGCCTTCCTTTGGGGGTACTTTTGGATGGTTGAATGGGGCTTGTAGCACGTTTTCTGGGGCCCGATTTTTCAGTCGTCAGCCATGCGGGCCAGGGTTATATTTAGGGTTGCTGTGAAAGAGCGAATACGGAGGGTCCAGTTGCATGTGGGGCTGCATAAAGGCTCCCCTGGGGAGTTCACTTGTACCCAAAGCCTTCCTTTGGGGGCACTTCTGGATGGGTGAATGGGGCTTGAAACGCATTTTCTGGAGCCCAATTTTTCAGTTTTCTGCCATGCTGGCTAGGGTTATATTTAGGGTTGTTGTAAAGAGCGAACACGGAGGGTCCAGTTGCATGTGGGGCTGCATAAAGGCTCCCCTGGGGAGTTCAGATGTACCCAAAGCCTTCCTTTGGGGGCACTTTTGGATGGCTGAATGGGGCTCGTAACACATTTTCTGTGGCCCGAGCTTTCAGTCGACTGCCAGGCGTGCTAGGGCTATATTTAGGCTTGCGGTGAAAGAGTGAACCCGGAGGGTCCAGTTGCATGTGGGGCTGCATAAAGGCTCCCCTGGGGAGTTCACTTGTACCCAAAGCCTTCCTTTGGGGGCACTTCTGGATGGGTGAATGGGGCTTGAAACGCATTTTCTGGAGCCCGAGATTTCAGTCTTCTGCCATGGTGGCTAGGGGTATATTCAGGGTTGCTCGTAAACAGTGAACAAGGAGGGTCCAGTTGCATGTGGGGCTGCGTAAATGCTCCCGTGGGGAGTTCAGATGTACCAAAGCCTTCCTTTGGGGGCACTTCTGGATGGGTGAATGGGGCTTGTAGCACGTTTTCTGGGGCCCGATTTTTCAGTCTTCTGCCATGCATGTCAGGGTTATATTTAGGGTTGCTGTGAAAGAGCGAATACAAAGGGTCCAGTTAAATGTGGGGCTGCGTTAAGGCTCCCCTGGAGAGTTCACTTGTACCCAAAGCCTTCCTTTGGGAGCACTTTTGGATGGTCCAAGGGGAATCGCAATGCGTTTTCTGAGGCCCGAATTTTCAGTCTTCTGCCATGCTGGCTAGGGGTATATTTAGGGTTGCTCGTAAACAGTGAACAAGGAGGTTCCAGTTGCATGTGGGGCTGCATAAAGGCTCCCCTGGGGAGTTCAGTTGTACCCAAAGCCTTTCTCTGGGGGCACTTTTGGATGGGTGAATTAGGCTTTTAATGCATTTTCTGGGGCCCGAATTTTCAGTCAACTGCCAGGCGGGCCAGGGCTATATTTAGGGTTGCTGTTAAAGAGCGAATACGGAGGGTCCATTTGCATGTGGGGCTGCATAAAGGCTCCCCTGGGGAGTTCACTTGTACCCAAAGCCTTCCTTTGGGGGCACTTTTGGATGGCCGAATGGGGCTCGTAACACATTTTCTGTGGCCCGAGCTTTCAGTCGACTGCCAGCCGTGCTAGGGCTATATTTAGGCTTGCGGTGAAAGAGTGAACCCGGAGGGTCCAGTTGCATGTGGGGCTGCGTTAAGGCTCCCCTGTGGAGTCAAGTTGTACCCAAAGCCTTCCTTTGGGGGCACCTTTGGATGGTCCAAGGGGAATCGCAATGCGTTTTCTGAGACCCGCTTTTTCAGTCTTCTCCCATTGCGCCGAGGGCTATATTAAGGCTTGCGGGGAAAGAGTGAACCCGGAGGGTCCAGTTGCATGTGGGGCTGCATAAGGCTCCCCTGGGGAGTTCACTTGTACCCAAAGCCTTCCTCTTGGGGCACTTTTGGATGGGCGAATTAGGCTTTTAACGCATTTTCTGGGGCCCGAGTTTTCAGTCGACTGCCAGGCGGGCCAGGGCTATATTTAGGGTTGCTGTGAAAGAGTGTACCCGGAGGGTCCAGTTGCATGTGGGGCTGCATAAAGGCTCCCCTGGGGAGTTCACTTGTACCCAAAGCCTTCCTTTGGGGGCACTTCTGGATGGGTGAATGGGGCTTGAAGAGCTTTTTCTGTGGCCCGAGTTTTCAGTTTTCTGCCATGCTGGCTAGTGTTATATTTAGGGTTGCTTGTAAACAGCAAACACGGTGGGTCCAGTTGCGTATGGGCCTGCATAAAGGCTCCCCTGGGGAGTTCAGATGTACCCTAAGCCTTCCTTTGGGGGCACTTTCGGATGGCCGAATGGGGCTCGTAACACATTTTCTGTGGCCCGAGTTTTCAGTCGACTGCCAGGCGGGCCAGGGCTATATTTAGGGTTGCTGTGAAAGAGTGAACCCGGAGGGTCCAGTTGCATGTGGGGCTGCATAAAGGCTCCCCTGGGGAGTTCAGTTGTACCCAAAGCCTTCCTTTGGGGGCACTTCTGGATGGGTGAATGGGGCTTGAAGTGCTTTTTCTGTGGCCCGAGTTTTCAGTTTTCTGCCATGCTGGCTAGTGTTATATTTAGGGTTGCTTGTAAACAGCAAACACGGTGGGTCCAGTTGCGTATGGGCCTGCATAAAGGCTCCCCTGGGGAGTTCAGTTGTACCCAAAGCCTTCCTTTGGGGGTACTTTTGGATGGTTGAATGGGGCTTGTAGCACGTTTTCTGGGGCCCGATTTTTCAGTCGTCAGCCATGCGGGCCAGGGTTATATTTAGGGTTGCTGTGAAAGAGCGAATACGGAGGGTCCAGTTGCATGTGGGGCTGCATAAAGGCTCCCCTGGGGAGTTCAGTTGTACCCAAAGCCTTCCTTTGGGGGCACTTCTGGATGGGTGAATGGGGC
The DNA here is from genome assembly GCF_963932015.1 of Anas acuta. Taxonomy (NCBI): domain Eukaryota; kingdom Metazoa; phylum Chordata; class Aves; order Anseriformes; family Anatidae; genus Anas; species Anas acuta. The sequence continues at coordinate 360,903 of NW_027076118.1, forward strand.
TTGAAACGCATTTTCTGGAGCCCAATTTTTCAGTTTTCTGCCATGCTGGCTAGGGTTATATTTAGGGTTGTTGTAAAGAGCGAACACGGAGGGTCCAGTTGCATGTGGGGCTGCATAAAGGCTCCCCTGGGGAGTTCACTTGTACCCAAAGCCTTCCTTTGGGGGCACTTCTGGATGGGTGAATGGGGCTTGAAACGCATTTTCTGGAGCCCGAGATTTCAGTCTTCTGCCATGGTGGCTAGGGGTATATTCAGGGTTGCTCGTAAACAGTGAACAAGGAGGGTCCAGTTGCATGTGGGGCTGCGTAAATACTCCCGTGGGGAGTTCAGATGTACCAAAGCCTTCCTTTGGGGGCACTTCTGGATGGGTGAATGGGGCTTGTAGCACGTTTTCTGGGGCCCGATTTTTCAGTCTTCTGCCATGCATGTCAGGGTTATATTTAGGGTTGCTGTGAAAGAGCGAATACAAAGGGTCCAGTTAAATGTGGGGCTGCGTTAAGGCTCCCCTGGAGAGTTCACTTGTACCCAAAGCCTTCCTTTGGGAGCACTTTTGGATGGTCCAAGGGGAATCGCAATGCGTTTTCTGAGGCCCGAATTTTCAGTCTTCTGCCATGCTGGCTAGGGGTATATTTAGGGTTGCTCGTAAACAGTGAACAAGGAGGTTCCAGTTGCATGTGGGGCTGCATAAAGGCTCCCCTGGGGAGTTCAGTTGTACCCAAAGCCTTTCTCTGGGGGCACTTTTGGATGGGTGAATTAGGCTTTTAATGCATTTTCTGGGGCCCGAATTTTCAGTCAACTGCCAGGCGGGCCAGGGCTATATTTAGGGTTGCTGTTAAAGAGCGAATACGGAGGGTCCATTTGCATGTGGGGCTGCATAAAGGCTCCCCTGGGGAGTTCACTTGTACCCAAAGCCTTCCTTTGGGGGCACTTTTGGATGGCCGAATGGGGCTCGTAACACATTTTCTGTGGCCCGAGCTTTCAGTCGACTGCCAGCCGTGCTAGGGCTATATTTAGGCTTGCGGTGAAAGAGTGAACCCGGAGGGTCCAGTTGCATGTGGGGCTGCATAAAGGCTCCCCTGGGGAGTTCACTTGTACCCAAAGCCTTCCTTTGGGGGCACTTCTGGATGGGTGAATGGGGCTTGAAGCGCTTTTTCTGTGGCCCGAGTTTTCAGTTTTCTGCCATGCTGGCTAGTGTTATATTTAGGGTTGCTTGTAAACAGCAAACACGGTGGGTCCAGTTGCGTATGGGCCTGCATAAAGGCTCCCCTGGGGAGTTCAGATGTACCCTAAGCCTTCCTTTGGGACACTTTCGGATGGCTGAATGGGGCTCGTAACACATTTTCTGTGGCCCGAGTTTTCAGTCGACTGCCAGGCGGGCCAGGGCTATATTTAGGCTTGCTGTGAAAGAGTGAACCCGGAGGGTCCAGTTGCATGTGGGGCTGCATAAAGGCTCCCCTGGGGAGTTCAGTTGTACCCAAAGCCTTCCTTTGGGAGCACTTTTGGATGGTCCAAGGGGAATCGCAATGCGTTTTCTGAGGCCCGAGTTTTCAGTCTTCTGCCATGCTGGCTAGGGGTATATTTAGGGTTGCTCGTAAACAGTGAACAAGGAGGGTCCAGTTGCATGTGGGGCTGCATAAAGGCTCCCCTGGGGAGTTCAGTTGTACCCAAAGCCTTCCTCTGGGGGCAGTTTTGGATGGGCGAATTAGGCTTTTAATGCATTTTCTGGGGCCCGAATTATCAGTCGACTGCCAGGCGGGCCAGGGCTATATTTAGGGTTGCTGTGAAAGAGTGAACCCGGAGGGTCCAGTTGCATGTGGGGCTGCATAAAGGCTCCCCTGGGGAGTTCACTTGTACCCAAAGCCTTCCTTTGGGGGCACTTCGGGATGGGTGAATGGGGCTTGAAACGCTTTTTCTGTGGCCCGAGTTTTCAGTTTTCTGCCATGCTGGCTAGTGTTATATTTAGGGTTGCTTGTAAACAGCGAACACGGGGGGTCCAGTTGCGTATGCGCCTGCATAAAGGCTCCCCTGGGGAGTTCAGTTTTACCCGAAACCTTCGTTTTGGGGCACTTTTGTATGGCGAATGGGGCTTGTAGTACGTTTTCTGGGGCCCGATTTTTCAGTCGTCTGCCATGCGGACCAGGGTTATATTTAGGGTTGCTGTGAAAGAGCGAATACAGAGGGTCCAGTTGCATGTGGGGCTGCATAAAGGCTCCCCTGGGGAGTTCACTTGTACCCAAAGCCTTCCTTTGGGGGCACTTCTGGATGGGCGAAAGGGGCTTGAATCTCTTTTTCTGTGGCCCGAGTTTTCAGTCTTCTGCCATGCTGCCTAGGGTTATATGTAGGGTTGCTGTAAAGAGCAAACACGGAGGGTCCAGTTGCATGTGGGGCTGCGTAAAGGCTCCCCTGGGGAGTTCAGATGTACCCAAAGCCTTCCTTTCAGGGCACTTTTGGTTGGGCGAATGGGGCTCGTAACACATTTTCTGTGGCCCGAGCTTTCAGTCGACTGCCAGGCGTGCTAGGGCTATATTTAGGCTTGCGGTGAAAGAGCGAACCCAGAGGGTCCAGTTGCATGTGGGGCTGCATAAAGGCTCCCCTGGGGAGTTCACTTGTACCCAAAGCCTTCCTTTGGGGGCACTTCTGGATGGGTGAATGGGGCTTGAAACGCATTTTCTGGATCCCGAGTTTTCAGTCTTCTGCCATGGTGGCTAGGGGTATATTTAGGGTTGCTCGTAAACAGTGAACAAGGAGGGTCCAGTTGCATGTGGGGCTGCGTAAAGGTTCCCCTGGGGAGTTCACTTGTACCCAAAGCCTTCCTTTGGGGGCACTTTTGGATGGGCGAATTAGGCCTTTAATGCATTTTCTGAGGCCCAAGTTTTGAGTCGACTGCCAGGCCGGCCAGGGCTATATTTAGGGTTGCTGTGAAAGAGCGAATACAAAGGGTCCAGATGCATGTGGGGCTGTGTTAAGGCTCCCCTGGGGAGTCCAGTTGTACCCAAAGCCTTCCTTTGGCGGCACTTTTGGATGGTCCAAGGGGAATAGAAATGCGTTTTCTGAGGCCCGCTTTTTCAGTCTTCTCCCATTGCGCCGAAGGCTATATTTAGGCTTGCGGGGAAAGAGTGAACCCGGAGGCTCCAGTTGCATGTGGGGCTGCATAAAGGCTCCCCTGGGGAGTTTACTTGTACCCGAAGCTTTCCTTTGGGGGCACTTCTGGATGGGCGAAAGGGGCTTGAAACGCTTTTTCTCTGGCCCGAGTTTTCAGTCTTCTGCCATGCTGGCTAGGGTTATATTTAGGGTTGCTGTAAAGAGCGAACACGGAGGGTCCAGTTGCATGTGGGGCTGCGTAAAGGCTCCCCTGGGGAGTTCAGATGTACCCAAAGCCTTCCTTTGGGGGCACTTTTGGATGGGTGAATGGGGCTCGTAACACATTTTCTGTGGCCCGAGCTTTCAGTCGACTGCCAGGCGTGCTAGGGCTATATTTAGGCTTGCGGTGAAAGAGTGAACCCGGAGGGTCCAGTTGCATGTGGGGCTGCATAAAGGCTCCCCTGGGGAGTTCACTTGTACCCAAAGCCTTCCTTTGGGGGCACTTCTGGATGGGCGAATGGGGCTTGAAACGCATTTTCTGGAGCCCGAGTTTTCAGTCTTCTGCCATGGTGGCTAGGGGTATATTTACAGTTGCTCGTAAACAGTGAACAAGGAGGGTCCAGTTGCATGTGGGGCTGCGTAATGGCTCCCCTGGGGAGTTCACTTGTACCCAAAGCCTTCCTCTGGGGGCACTTTTGGATGGGCGAATTAGGCTTTTAATGCATTTTCTGAGGCCCAAGTTTTCAGTCGACTGCCAGGCGGGCCAGGGCTATATTTAGGGTTGCTGTGAAAGAGCGAATACAAAGGGTCCAGATGCATTTGGGGCTGCGTTAAGGCTCCCCTGGGGAGTCCAGTTGTACCCAAAGCCTTCCTTTGGGGGCACTTTTGGATGGTCCAAGGGGAATCGCAATGCGTTTTCTGAGGCCCGCTTTTTCAGTCTTCTCCCATTGCGCCGAAGGATATATTTAGGCTTGCGGGGAAAGAGTGAACCCGGAGGGTCCAGTTGCATGTGGGGCTGCATAAAGGCTCCCCTGGGGAGTTCAGTTGTACCCGAAGCCTTCCTTTGGGGGCACTTCTGGATGGGCGAAAGGGGCTTGAAACGCTTTTTCTGTTGCCCGAGTTTTCAGTCTTCTGTCATGCTGGCTAGGGTTATATTTAGGGTTGCTGTAAAGAGCGAACACGGAGGGTCCAGTTGCATGTGGGGCTGCGTAAAGGCTCCCCTGGGGAGTTCAGATGTACCCAAAGCCTTCCTTTGGGGGCACTTTTGGATGGGCGAATGGGGCTTGTAACACATTTTCTGTGGCCTGAGCTTTCAGTCGACTGCCAGGCGTGCTAGGGCTATATTTAGGCTTGCGGTGAAAGAGTGAACCGGGAGGGTCCAGTTGCATGTGGGGCTGCATAAAGGCTCCCCTGGGAAGTCCAGTTGTACCCAAAGCCTTCCTTTGGGGGCATCTTTGGATGGTCCAAGGGGAATCGCAATGCGTTTTCTGGGGCCCGCTTTTTCAGTCTTCTTCCATTGCACCGAGGGCTATTTTTAGTCTTGCGGTGAAAGAGTGAACCCGGAGGGTCCAGTTGCATGTGGGGCTGCATAAAGGCTCCCCTGGGGAGTTCACTTGTACTCAAAGCCTTCCTTTGGGGGCATCTTTGGATGGTCCAAGGGGAATCGCAATACGTTTTCTGGGGCCCGCTTTTTCAGTCTTCTCCCATTGCGCCGAGGGCTATTTTTAGTCTTGCGGTGAAAGAGTGAACCCGGAGGGTCCAGTTGCATGTGGGGCTGCATAAAGGCTCCCCTGGGGAGTTCACTTGTACCCAAAGCCTTCCTTTGGGAGCACTTTTGGATGGTCCAAGGGGAATCGCAATGCGTTTTCTGAGGCCCGAGTTTTCAGTCTTCTGCCATGCTGGCTAGGGGTATATTTAGGGTTGCTCGTAAACAGTGAACAAGGAGGGTCCAGTTGCATGTGGGGCTGCATAAAGGCTCCCCTGGGGAGTTCACTTGTACCCAAAGCCTTCCTTTGGGGGCACTTCTGGATGGGCGAAAGGGGCTTGAAACTCTTTTTCTGTGGCCCGAGTTTTCAGTCTTCTGCCATGCTGCCTAGGGTTATATGTAGGGTTGCTGTAAAGAGCAAACACGGAGGGTCCAGTTGCATGTGGGGCTGCGTAAAGGCTCCCCTGGGGAGTTCAGATGTACCCAAAGCCTTCCTTTGGGGGCACTTTTGGATGGGCGAATGGGGCTCGTAACACATTTTCTGTGGCCCGAGCTTTCAGTCGACTGCCAGGCGTGCTAGGGCTATATTTAGGCTTGCGGTGAAAGAGCGAACCCAGAGGGTCCAGTTGCATGTGGGGCTGCATAAAGGCTCCCCTGGGGAGTTCACTTGTACCCAAAGCCTTCCTTTGGGGGCACTTCTGGATGGGTGAATGGGGCTTGAAACGCATTTTCTGGATCCCGAGTTTTCAGTCTTCTGCCATGGTGGCTAGGGGTATATTTAGGGTTGCTCGTAAACAGTGAACAAGGAGGGTCCAGTTGCATGTGGGGCTGCGTAAAGGTTCCCCTGGGGAGTTCACTTGTACCCAAAGCCTTCCTTTGGGGGCACTTTTGGATGGGCGAATTAGGCTTTTAATGCATTTTCTGAAGCCCAAGTTTTCAGTCGACTGCCAGGCGGGCCAGGGCTATATTTAGGGTTGCTGTGAAAGAGCGAATACAAAGGGTCCAGATGCATTTGGGGCTGCGTTAAGGCTCCCCTGGGGAGTCCAGTTGTACCCAAAGCCTTCCTTTGGGGGCACTTTTGGATGGTCCAAGGGGAATCGCAATGCGTTTTCTGAGGCCCGCTTTTTCAGTCTTCTCCCATTGCGCCGAAGGATATATTTAGGCTTGCGGGGAAAGAGTGAACCCGGAGGGTCCAGTTGCATGTGGGGCTGCATAAAGGCTCCCCTGGGGAGTTCAGTTGTACCCGAAGCTTTCCTTTGGGGGCACTTCTGGATGGGCGAAAGGGGCTTGAAACGCTTTTTCTGTTGCCCGAGTTTTCAGTCTTCTGTCATGCTGGCTAGGGTTATATTTAGGGTTGCTGTAAAGAGCGAACACGGAGGGTCCAGTTGCATGTGGGGCTGCGTAAAGGCTCCCCTGGGGAGTTCAGATGTACCCAAAGCCTTCCTTTGGGGGCACTTTTGGATGGGCGAATGGGGCTTGTAACACATTTTCTGTGGCCTGAGCTTTCAGTCGACTGCCAGGCGTGCTAGGGCTATATTTAGGCTTGCGGTGAAAGAGTGAACCGGAGGGTCCAGTTGCATGTGGGGCTGCATAAAGGCTCCCCTGGGAAGTCCAGTTGTACCCAAAGCCTTCCTTTGGGGGCATCTTTGGATGGTCCAAGGGGAATCGCAATGCGTTTTCTGGGGCCCGCTTTTTCAGTCTTCTCCCATTGCACCGAGGGCTATTTTTAGTCTTGCGGTGAAAGAGTGAACCCGGAGGGTCCAGTTGCATGTGGGGCTGCATAAAGGCTCCCCTGGGGAGTTCACTTGTACTCAAAGCCTTCCTTTGGGGGCATCTTTGGATGGTCCAAGGGGAATCGCAATACGTTTTCTGGGGCCCGCTTTTTCAGTCTTCTCCCATTGCGCCGAGGGCTATTTTTAGTCTTGCGGTGAAAGAGTGAACCCGGAGGGTCCAGTTGCATGTGGGGCTGCATAAAGGCTCCCCTGGGGAGTTCACTTGTACCCAAAGCCTTCCTTTGGGGGCACTTCTGGATGGGTGAATGGGGCTTGAAACGCATTTTCTGGAGCCCGAGTTTTCAGTCTTCTGCCATGGTGGCTAGGGGTATATTTAGGGTTGCTCGTAAACAGTGAACAAGGAGGGTCCAGTTGCATGTGGGGCTGCATAAAGGCTCCCCTGGGGAGTTCAGTTGTACCCAAAGCCTTCATTTGGGGGCACTTCTGGATGGGCGAAAGGGGCTTGAAACGCTTTTTCTGTGGCCCGAGTTTTCAGTCTTCTGCCATGCTGGCTAGGGTTATATTTAGGGTTACTGTAAAGAGCGAACCCGGAGGGTCCAGTTGCATGTGGGGCTGCATAAAGGCTCCCCTGGGGAGTTCAGTTGTACCCAAAGCCTTCATTTGGGGGCACTTCTGGATGGGCGAAAGGGGCTTGAAACGCTTTTTCTGTGGCCCGAGTTTTCAGTCTTCTGCCATGCTGGCTAGGGTTATATTTAGGGTTACTGTAAAGAGCGAACCCGGAGGGTCCAGTTGCATGTGGGGCTGCATAAAGGCTCCCCTGGGGAGTTCAGATGTACCCAAAGCCTTCCTCTGGGGGCACTTTTGGATGGGTGAATTAGGCTTTTAATGCATTTTCTGGGGCCTGAATTATCAGTCGACTGCCAGGCGGGCCAGGGCTATATTTAGGGTTGCTGTGAAAGAGTGAACCCGGAGGGTCCAGTTGCATGTGGGGCTGCATAAAGGCTCCCCTGGGGAGTTCACTTGTACCCAAAGCCTTCCTTTGGGGGCACTTCGGGATGGGTGAATGGGGCTTGAAACGCTTTTTCTGTGGCCCGAGTTTTCAGTTTTCTGCCATGCTGGCTAGTGTTATATTTAGGGTTGCTTGTAAACAGCGAACACGGGGGGTCCAGTTGCGTATGCGCCTGCATAAAGGCTCCCCTGGGGAGTTCAGTTTTACCCGAAACCTTCGTTTTGGGGCACTTTTGTATGGCGAATGGGGCTTGTAGCACGTTTTCTGGGGCCCGATTTTTCAGTCGTCTGCCATGCGGACCAGGGTTATATTTAGGGTTGCTGTGAAAGAGCGAATACAGAGGGTCCAGTTGCATGTGGGGCTGCATAAAGGCTCCCCTGGGGAGTTCACTTGTACCCAAAGCCTTCCTTTGGGGGCACTTCTGGATGGGCGAAAGGGGCTTGAAACTCTTTTTCTGTGGCCCGAGTTTTCAGTCTTCTGCCATGCTGCCTAGGGTTATATGTAGGGTTGCTGTAAAGAGCAAACACGGAGGGTCCAGTTGCATGTGGGGCTGCGTAAAGGCTCCCCTGGGGAGTTCAGATGTACCCAAAGCCTTCCTTTGGGGGCACTTTTGGATGGGCGAATGGGGCTCGTAACACATTTTCTGTGGCCCGAGCTTTCAGTCGACTGCCAGGCGTGCTAGGGCTATATTTAGGCTTGCGGTGAAAGAGCGAACCCAGAGGGTCCAGTTGCATGTGGGGCTGCATAAAGGCTCCCCTGGGGAGTTCACTTGTACCCAAAGCCTTCCTTTGGGGGCACTTCTGGATGGGTGAATGGGGCTTGAAACGCATTTTCTGGATCCCGAGTTTTCAGTCTTCTGCCATGGTGGCTAGGGGTATATTTAGGGTTGCTCGTAAACAGTGAACAAGGAGGGTCCAGTTGCAGTGGGGCTGCGTAAAGGTTCCCCTGGGGAGTTCACTTGTACCCAAAGCCTTCCTCTGGGGGCACTTTTGGATGGGCGAATTAGGCTTTTAATGCATTTTCTGAGGCCCAAGTTTTCAGTCGACTGCCAGGCGTGCCAGGGCTATATTTAGGGTTGCTGTGAAAGAGCGAATACAAAGGGTCCAGATGCATTTGGGGCTGCGTTAAGGCTCCCCTGGGGAGTCCAGTTGTACCCAAAGCCTTCCTTTGGGGGCACTTTTGGATGGTTAAAGGGGAATCGCAATGCGTTTTCTGAGGCCCGCTTTTTCAGTCTTCTCCCATTGCGCCGAAGGATATATTTAGGCTTGCGGGGAAAGAGTGAACCCGGAGGGTCCAGTTGCATGTGGGGCTGCATAAAGGCTCCCCTGGGGAGTTCAGTTGTACCCGAAGCCTTCCTTTGGGGGCACTTCTGGATGGGCGAAAGGGGCTTGAAACGCTTTTTCTGTTGCCCGAGTTTTCAGTCTTCTGTCATGCTGGCTAGGGTTATATTTAGGGTTGCTGTAAAGAGCGAACACGGAGGGTCCAGTTGCATGTGGGGCTGCATAAAGGCTCCCCTGGGGAGTTCACTTGTACCCAAAGCCTTCCTTTGGGGGCACTTTTGGATGGTCGAATGGGGCTTGTAGCACGTTTTCTGGGGCCTGAGCTTTCAGTCGACTGCCAGGCGTGCTAGGGCTATATTTAGGCTTGCGGTGAAAGAGTGAACCGGGAGGGTCCAGTTGCATGTGGGGCTGCATAAAGGCTCCCCTGGGAAGTCCAGTTGTACCCAAAGCCTTCCTTTGGGGGCATCTTTGGATGGTCCAAGGGGAATCGCAATGCGTTTTCTGGGGCCCGCTTTTTCAGTCTTCTCCCATTGCACCGAGGGCTATTTTTAGTCTTGCGGTGAAAGAGTGAACCCGGAGGGTCCAGTTGCATGTGGGGCTGCATAAAGGCTCCCCTGGGGAGTTCACTTGTACTCAAAGCCTTCCTTTGGGGGCATCTTTGGATGGTCCAAGGGGAATCGCAATACGTTTTCTGGGGCCCGCTTTTTCAGTCTTCTCCCATTGCGCCGAGGGCTATTTTTAGTCTTGCGGTGAAAGAGTGAACCCGGAGGGTCCAGTTGCATGTGGGGCTGCATAAAGGCTCCCCTGGGGAGTTCACTTGTACCCAAAGCCTTCCTTTGGGAGCACTTTTGGATGGTCCAAGGGGAATCGCAAAGCGTTTTCTGAGGCCCGAGTTTTCAGTCTTCTGCCATGCTGGCTAGGGTTATATTTAGGGATGCTCGTTAACAGTGAACAAGGAGGGTCCAGTTGCATGTGGGGCTGCATAAAGGCTCCCCTGCGGAGTTCACTTGTACCCAAAGCGTTCATTTGGGGGCACTTTTGGATGGCCGAATGGGGCTCGTAACACATTTTCTGTGGCCCGAGCTTTCAGTCGACTGCCAGCCGTGCTAGGGCTATATTTAGGCTTGCGGTGAAAGAGTGAACCCGGAGGGTCCAGTTGCATGTGGGGCTGCATAAGGCTCCCCTGGGGAGTTCACTTGTACCCAAAGCCTTCCTTTGGGGGCACTTCTGGATGGGTGAAAGGGGCTTGAAACGCTTTATCTGTGGCCCGAGTTTTCAGTTTTCTGCCATGCTGGCTAGTGTTATATTTAGGGTTGCTTGTAAACAGCGAAAACGGGGGGTCCAGTTGCGTATGCGCCTGCATAAAGGCTCTCCTGGGGAGTTCACTTGTACCCAAAGCCTTCCTTTGGGGGCACTTCTGGATGGGCGAAAGGGGCTTGAAGCGCTTTTTCTGTGGCCCGAGTTTTCAGTTTTCTGCCATGCTGGCTAGTGTTTTATTTAGGGTTGCTTGTAAACAGCAAACACAGTGGGTCCAGTTGCTTGTGGGCCTGCATAAAGGCTCCCCTGGGGAGTTCACTTGTACCCAAAGCCTTCCTTTGGGGGTACTTTTGGATGGTCGAATGGGGTTTGTAGCACGTTTTCTGGGGCCCGATTTTTCAGTCGTCTGCCATGCGGGCCAGGGTTATATTTAGGGTTGCTGTGAAAGAGCGAATACGGAGGGTCCAGTTGCATGTGGGGCTGCATAAAGGCTCCCCTGGGAAGTTCACTTGTACCCAAAGCCTTCCTTTGGGGGCACTTTTGGATGGGCGAATGGGGCTCGTAACACATTTTCTGTGGCCCGAGCTTTCAGTCGACTGCCAGGCGTGCTAGGGCTATATTTAGGCTTGCGGTGAAAGAGTGAACCCGGAGGGTCCAGTTGCATGTGGGGCTGCATAAAGGCTCCCCTGGGGAGTTCAGTTGGACCCAAAGCCTTCCTTTGGGGGCACTTCTGGATGGGTGAATGGGGCTTGAAACGCATTTTCTCTAGCCCGAGTTTTCAGTCTTCTGCCATGGTGGCTAGGGGTATATTTAGGGTTGCTCGTAAACAGTGAACAAGGAGGGTCCAGTTGCATGTGGGGCTGTGTAAAGGCTTCCCTGGGGAGTTCAGTTGTACCCAAAGCCTTCCTCTGGGGGCACTTTTGGATGGGCGAATTAGGCTTTTAATGCATTTTCTGGGGCCCGAGTTTTCAGTCGACTGCCAGGCGGGCCAGGGCTATATTTAGAGTTGCTCGTAAACAGTGAACAAGGAGGGTCCAGTTGCATGTGGGGCTGCATAAAGGCTCCCCTGGGGAGTTCACTTGTACCCAAAGCCTTCCTTTGGGGGCACTTTTGGATGGGCGAATTAGGCTTTTAACGCATTTTCTGGGGCCCGAGTTTTCAGTCGACTGCCAGGCGGGCCAGGGCTATATTTAGGGTTGCTGTGAAAGAGTGAACCCGGAGGGTCCAGTTGCATGTGGGGCTGCATAAAGGCTCCCCTGGGGAGTTCACTTGTACCCAAAGCCTTCCTTTGGGGGCACTTCGGGATGGGTGAATGGGGCTTGAAACGCTTTTTCTGTGGCCCGAGTTTTCAGTTTTCTGCCATGCTGGCTAGTGTTATATTTAGGGTTGCTTGTAAACAGCGAACACGGGGGGTCCAGTTGCGTATGCGCCTGCATAAAGGCTCCCCTGGGGAGTTCAGTTTTACCCGAAACCTTCGTTTTGGGGCACTTTTGTATGGTCGAATAGGGCTTGTAGCACGTTTTCTGGGGCCCGATTTTTCAGGCGTCTGCCATGCGGACCAGGGTTATATTTAGGGTTGCTGTGAAAGAGCGAATACAGAGGGTCCAGTTGCATGTGGGGCTGCATAAAGGCTCCCCTGGGGAGTTCATTTGTACCCAAAGCCTTCCTTTGGGGGCACTTCTGGATGGGCGAAAGGGGCTTGAAACGCTTTTTCTGTGGCCCGAGTTTTCAGTCTTCTGCCATGCTGCCTAGGGTTATATTTAGGGTTGCTGTAATGAGCAAACACGGAGGGTCCAGTTGCATGTGGGGCTGCGTAAAGGCTCCCCTGGGGAGTTCAGATGTACCCAAAGCCTTCCTTTGGGGGCACTTTTGGATGGGCGAATGGGGCTCGTAACACATTTTCTGTGGCCCGAGCTTTAAGTCGACTGCAAGGCGTGCTAGGGCTATATTTAGGCTTGCGGTGAAAGAGCGAACCCAGAGGGTCCAGTTGCATGTGGGGCTGCATAAAGGCTCCCCTGGGGAGTTCAGTTGTACCCAAAGCCTTCCTCTGGGGGCACTTTTGGATGGGCGAATTAGGCTTTTAATGCATTTTCTGAGGCCCAAGTTTTCAGTCGACTGCCAGGCGGGCCAGGGCTATATTTAGGGTTGCTGTGAAAGAGCGAATACGGAGGGTCCAGATGCATGTGGGGCTGCATAAAGGCTCCCCTGGGGAGTCCAGTTGTACCCAAAGCCTTCCTCTGGGGGCACTTTTGGATGGGTGAATGGGGCTTGAAGCGCTTTTTCTGTGGCCCGAGTTTTCAGTTTTCTGACATGCGGGCCAGGGTTATATTTAGGGTTGCTGTGAAAGAGCGAATACGGAGGGTCCAGTTGCATGTGGGGCTGCATAAAGGCTCCCCTGGGGAGTTCACTTGTACCCAAAGCCTTCTTTTGGGGGCACTTCTGGATGGGCGAAAGGGGCTTGAAACGCTTTTTCTGTGGCCCGAGTTTTCAGTCTTCTGCCATGCTGGCTAGGGTTATATTTAGGGTTGCTGTAAAGAGCAAACACGGAGGGTCCAGTTGCGTATGGGCCTGCATAAAGGCTCCCCTGGGGAGTTCAGTTGTACCCAAAGCCTTCTTTTGGGGGCACTTCTGGATGGGCGAAAGGGGCTTGAAACGCTTTTTCTGTGGCCCGAGTTTTCAGTCTTCTGCCAGGCGGGCCAGGGTTATATTTAGGGTTGCTTGTAAACAGCAAACACGGTGGGTCCAGTTGCGTATGGGCCTGCATAAAGGCTCCCCTGGGGAGTTCAGTTGTACCCAAAGCCTTCCTTTGGGGGTACTTTTGGATGGTCGAATGGGGCTTGTAGCACGTTTTCTGGGGCCCGATTTTTCAGTCGTCTGCCATGCGGGCCAGGGTTATATTTAGGGTTGCTGTGAAAGAGCGAATACGGAGGGTCCAGTTGCATGTGGGGCTGTGTAAAGGCTCCCCTGGGGAGTTCACTTGTACCCAAAGCCTTCCTCTGGGGGCAGTTTTGGATGGTCGAATGGGGCTTGTAGCACGTTTTCTGGGGCCCGATTTTTCAGTCGACTGCCAGGCGGGCCAGGGTTATATTTAGTGTTGCTCGTAAACAGTGAACAAGGAGGGTCCAGTTGCATGTGGGGCTGCGTAAAGGCTCCCCTGGGGAGTTCAGTTGTACCCAAAGCCTTCCTTTGGGGGCACTTCTGGATGGGCGAATGGGGCTTGAAACGCATTTTCTGGAGCCCGAGTTTTCAGTCTTCTGCCATGGTGGCTAGGGATATATATAGGGTTGCTCGTAAACAGCAAACACGGTGGGTCCAGTTGCGTATGGGCCTGCATAAAGGCTCCCCTGGGGAGTTCAGTTGTACCCAAAGCCTTCCTTTGGGGGTACTTTTGGATGGTCGAATGGGGCTTGTAGCACGTTTTCTGGGGCCCGATTTTTCAGTCGACTGCCAGGCGGGCCAGGGTTATATTTAGTGTTGCTCGTAAACAGTGAACAAGGAGGGTCCAGTTGCATGTGGGGCTGCATAAAGGCTCCCCTGGGGAGTTCACTTGTACCCAAAGCCTTCCTCTGGGGGCACTTCTGGATGGGCGAAAGGGGCTTGAAACGCTTTTTCTGTGGCCCGAGTTTTCAGTCTTCTGCCATGCTGGCTAGGGTTATATTTAGGGTTACTGTAAAGAGCGAACACGGAGGGTCCAGTTGCATGTGGGGCTGCGTAAAGGCTCCCCTGGGGAGTTCACTTGTACCCAAAGCCTTCCTTTGGGGGCACTTTTGGATGGTCCAAGGGGAATCGCAATGCGTTTTCTGAGGCCCGAGTTTTCAGTCTTCTGCCATGCTGGCTAGGGGTATATTTAGGGTTGCTCGTAAACAGTGAACAAGGAGGTTCCAGTTGCATGTGGGGCTGTGTAAAGGCTCCCCTGGGGAGTTCAGTTGTACCCAAAGCCTTCCTCTGGGGGCACTTTTGGATGGGCGAATTAGGCTTTTAATGCATTTTCTGGGGCCCGAGTTTTCAGTCGACTGCCAGGCGGGCCAGGGCTATATTTAGGGTTGCTGTTAAAGAGCGAATACGGAGGGTCCAGTTGCATGTGGGGCTGCATAAAGGCTCCCCTGGAGAGTCCAGTTGTACCCAAAGCCTTCCTCTGGGGGCACTTTTGGATGGGTGAATGGGGCTTGAAGCGCTTTTTCTGTGGCCCGAGTTTTCAGTTTTCTGACATGCTGGCTAGTGTTATATTTAGGGTTGCTTGTAAACAGCTAACACGGTGGGTCCAGTTGCGTATGGGCCTGCATAAAGGCTCCCCTGGGGAGTTCAGTTGTACCCAAAGCCTTCCTTTGGGGGTACTTTTGGATGGTCGAATGGGGCTTGTAGCACGTTTTCTGGGGCCCGATTTTTCAGTCGTCTGCCATGCGGGCCAGGGTTATATTTAGGGTTGCTGTGAAAGAGCGAATACGGAGGGTCCAGTTGCATGTGGGGCTGCATAAAGGCTCCCCTGGGGAGTTCACTTGTACCCAAAGCCTTCCTTTGGGGGCACTTCTGGATGGGTGAATGGGGCTTGAAACGCATTTTCTGGATCCCGAGTTTTCAGTCTTCTGCCATGGTGGCTAGGGGTATATTTAGGGTTGCTCGTAAACAGTGAACAAGGAGGGTCCAGTTGCAGTGGGGCTGCGTAAAGGTTCCCCTGGGGAGTTCACTTGTACCCAAAGCCTTCCTCTGGGGGCACTTTTGGATGGGCGAATTAGGCTTTTAATGCATTTTCTGAGGCCCAAGTTTTCAGTCGACTGCCAGGCGGGCCAGGGCTATATTTAGGGTTGCTGTGAAAGAGCGAATACAAAGGGTCCAGATGCATTTGGGGCTGCGTTAAGGCTCCCCTGGGGAGTCCAGTTGTACCCAAAGCCTTCCTTTGGGGGCACTTTTGGATGGTTAAAGGGGAATCGCAATGCGTTTTCTGAGGCCCGCTTTTTCAGTCTTCTCCCATTGCGCCGAAGGATATATTTAGGCTTGCGGGGAAAGAGTGAACCCGGAGGGTCCAGTTGCATGTGGGGCTGCATAAAGGCTCCCCTGGGGAGTTCAGTTGTACCCGAAGCCTTCCTTTGGGGGCACTTCTGGATGGGCGAAAGGGGCTTGAAACGCTTTTTCTGTTGCCCGAGTTTTCAGTCTTCTGTCATGCTGGCTAGGGTTATATTTAGGGTTGCTGTAAAGAGCGAACACGGAGGGTCCAGTTGCATGTGGGGCTGCATAAAGGCTCCCCTGGGGAGTTCACTTGTACCCAAAGCCTTCCTTTGGGGGCACTTTTGGATGGTCGAATGGGGCTTGTAGCACGTTTTCTGGGGCCTGAGCTTTCAGTCGACTGCCAGGCGTGCTAGGGCTATATTTAGGCTTGCGGTGAAAGAGTGAACCGGGAGGGTCCAGTTGCATGTGGGGCTGCATAAAGGCTCCCCTGGGAAGTCCAGTTGTACCCAAAGCCTTCCTTTGGGGGCATCTTTGGATGGTCCAAGGGGAATCGCAATGCGTTTTCTGGGGCCCGCTTTTTCAGTCTTCTCCCATTGCACCGAGGGCTATTTTTAGTCTTGCGGTGAAAGAGTGAACCCGGAGGGTCCAGTTGCATGTGGGGCTGCATAAAGGCTCCCCTGGGGAGTTCACTTGTACTCAAAGCCTTCCTTTGGGGGCATCTTTGGATGGTCCAAGGGGAATCGCAATACGTTTTCTGGGGCCCGCTTTTTCAGTCTTCTCCCATTGCGCCGAGGGCTATTTTTAGTCTTGCGGTGAAAGAGTGAACCCGGAGGGTCCAGTTGCATGTGGGGCTGCATAAAGGCTCCCCTGGGGAGTTCACTTGTACCCAAAGCCTTCCTTTGGGAGCACTTTTGGATGGTCCAAGGGGAATCGCAAAGCGTTTTCTGAGGCCCGAGTTTTCAGTCTTCTGCCATGCTGGCTAGGGTTATATTTAGGGATGCTCGTTAACAGTGAACAAGGAGGGTCCAGTTGCATGTGGGGCTGCATAAAGGCTCCCCTGCGGAGTTCACTTGTACCCAAAGCGTTCATTTGGGGGCACTTTTGGATGGCCGAATGGGGCTCGTAACACATTTTCTGTGGCCCGAGCTTTCAGTCGACTGCCAGCCGTGCTAGGGCTATATTTAGGCTTGCGGTGAAAGAGTGAACCCGGAGGGTCCAGTTGCATGTGGGGCTGCATAAGGCTCCCCTGGGGAGTTCACTTGTACCCAAAGCCTTCCTTTGGGGGCACTTCTGGATGGGTGAAAGGGGCTTGAAACGCTTTATCTGTGGCCCGAGTTTTCAGTTTTCTGCCATGCTGGCTAGTGTTATATTTAGGGTTGCTTGTAAACAGCGAAAACGGGGGGTCCAGTTGCGTATGCGCCTGCATAAAGGCTCTCCTGGGGAGTTCACTTGTACCCAAAGCCTTCCTTTGGGGGCACTTCTGGATGGGCGAAAGGGGCTTGAAGCGCTTTTTCTGTGGCCCGAGTTTTCAGTTTTCTGCCATGCTGGCTAGTGTTTTATTTAGGGTTGCTTGTAAACAGCAAACACAGTGGGTCCAGTTGCTTGTGGGCCTGCATAAAGGCTCCCCTGGGGAGTTCACTTGTACCCAAAGCCTTCCTTTGGGGGTACTTTTGGATGGTCGAATGGGGTTTGTAGCACGTTTTCTGGGGCCCGATTTTTCAGTCGTCTGCCATGCGGGCCAGGGTTATATTTAGGGTTGCTGTGAAAGAGCGAATACGGAGGGTCCAGTTGCATGTGGGGCTGCATAAAGGCTCCCCTGGGAAGTTCACTTGTACCCAAAGCCTTCCTTTGGGGGCACTTTTGGATGGGCGAATGGGGCTCGTAACACATTTTCTGTGGCCCGAGCTTTCAGTCGACTGCCAGGCGTGCTAGGGCTATATTTAGGCTTGCGGTGAAAGAGTGAACCCGGAGGGTCCAGTTGCATGTGGGGCTGCATAAAGGCTCCCCTGGGGAGTTCAGTTGGACCCAAAGCCTTCCTTTGGGGGCACTTCTGGATGGGTGAATGGGGCTTGAAACGCATTTTCTCTAGCCCGAGTTTTCAGTCTTCTGCCATGGTGGCTAGGGGTATATTTAGGGTTGCTCGTAAACAGTGAACAAGGAGGGTCCAGTTGCATGTGGGGCTGTGTAAAGGCTTCCCTGGGGAGTTCAGTTGTACCCAAAGCCTTCCTCTGGGGGCACTTTTGGATGGGCGAATTAGGCTTTTAATGCATTTTCTGGGGCCCGAGTTTTCAGTCGACTGCCAGGCGGGCCAGGGCTATATTTAGAGTTGCTCGTAAACAGTGAACAAGGAGGGTCCAGTTGCATGTGGGGCTGCATAAAGGCTCCCCTGGGGAGTTCACTTGTACCCAAAGCCTTCCTTTGGGGGCACTTTTGGATGGGCGAATTAGGCTTTTAACGCATTTTCTGGGGCCCGAGTTTTCAGTCGACTGCCAGGCGGGCCAGGGCTATATTTAGGGTTGCTGTGAAAGAGTGAACCCGGAGGGTCCAGTTGCATGTGGGGCTGCATAAAGGCTCCCCTGGGGAGTTCACTTGTACCCAAAGCCTTCCTTTGGGGGCACTTCGGGATGGGTGAATGGGGCTTGAAACGCTTTTTCTGTGGTCCGAGTTTTCAGTTTTCTGCCATGCTGGCTAGTGTTATATTTAGGGTTGCTTGTAAACAGCGAACACGGGGGGTCCAGTTGCGTATGCGCCTGCATAAAGGCTCCCCTGGGGAGTTCAGTTTTACCCGAAACCTTCGTTTTGGGGCACTTTTGTATGGTCGAATAGGGCTTGTAGCACGTTTTCTGGGGCCCGATTTTTCAGGCGTCTGCCATGCGGACCAGGGTTATATTTAGGGTTGCTGTGAAAGAGCGAATACAGAGGGTCCAGTTGCATGTGGGGCTGCATAAAGGCTCCCCTGGGGAGTTCATTTGTACCCAAAGCCTTCCTTTGGGGGCACTTCTGGATGGGCGAAAGGGGCTTGAAACGCTTTTTCTGTGGCCCGAGTTTTCAGTCTTCTGCCATGCTGCCTAGGGTTATATTTAGGGTTGCTGTAATGAGCAAACACGGAGGGTCCAGTTGCATGTGGGGCTGCGTAAAGGCTCCCCTGGGGAGTTCAGATGTACCCAAAGCCTTCCTTTGGGGGCACTTTTGGATGGGCGAATGGGGCTCGTAACACATTTTCTGTGGCCCGAGCTTTAAGTCGACTGCAAGGCGTGCTAGGGCTATATTTAGGCTTGCGGTGAAAGAGCGAACCCAGAGGGTCCAGTTGCATGTGGGGCTGCATAAAGGCTCCCCTGGGGAGTTCAGTTGTACCCAAAGCCTTCCTCTGGGGGCACTTTTGGATGGGCGAATTAGGCTTTTAATGCATTTTCTGAGGCCCAAGTTTTCAGTCGACTGCCAGGCGGGCCAGGGCTATATTTAGGGTTGCTGTGAAAGAGCGAATACGGAGGGTCCAGATGCATGTGGGGCTGCATAAAGGCTCCCCTGGGGAGTCCAGTTGTACCCAAAGCCTTCCTCTGGGGGCACTTTTGGATGGGTGAATGGGGCTTGAAGCGCTTTTTCTGTGGCCCGAGTTTTCAGTTTTCTGACATGCGGGCCAGGGTTATATTTAGGGTTGCTGTGAAAGAGCGAATACGGAGGGTCCAGTTGCATGTGGGGCTGCATAAAGGCTCCCCTGGGGAGTTCACTTGTACCCAAAGCCTTCTTTTGGGGGCACTTCTGGATGGGCGAAAGGGGCTTGAAACGCTTTTTCTGTGGCCCGAGTTTTCAGTCTTCTGCCATGCTGGCTAGGGTTATATTTAGGGTTGCTGTAAAGAGCAAACACGGAGGGTCCAGTTGCGTATGGGCCTGCATAAAGGCTCCCCTGGGGAGTTCAGTTGTACCCAAAGCCTTCTTTTGGGGGCACTTCTGGATGGGCGAAAGGGGCTTGAAACGCTTTTTCTGTGGCCCGAGTTTTCAGTCTTCTGCCAGGCGGGCCAGGGTTATATTTAGGGTTGCTTGTAAACAGCAAACACGGTGGGTCCAGTTGCGTATGGGCCTGCATAAAGGCTCCCCTGGGGAGTTCAGTTGTACCCAAAGCCTTCCTTTGGGGGTACTTTTGGATGGTCGAATGGGGCTTGTAGCACGTTTTCTGGGGCCCGATTTTTCAGTCGTCTGCCATGCGGGCCAGGGTTATATTTAGGGTTGCTGTGAAGAGCGAATACGGAGGGTCCAGTTGCATGTGGGGCTGTGTAAAGGCTCCCTGGGGAGTTCACTTGTACCCAAAGCCTTCCTCTGGGGGCAGTTTTGGATGGTCGAATGGGGCTTGTAGCACGTTTTCTGGGGCCCGATTTTTCAGTCGACTGCCAGGCGGGCCAGGTTATATTTAGTGTTGCTCGTAAACAGTGAACAAGGAGGGTCCAGTTGCATGTGGGGCTGCGTAAAGGCTCCCCTGGGGAGTTCAGTTGTACCCAAAGCCTTCCTTTGGGGCACTTCTGGATGGGCGAATGGGCTTGAAACGCATTTTCTGGAGCCCGAGTTTTCAGTCTTCTGCCATGGTGGCTAGGGATATATATAGGGTTGCTCGTAAACAGCAAACACGGTGGGTCCAGTTGCGTATGGGCCTGCATAAAGGCTCCCCTGGGGAGTTCAGTTGTACCAAAGCCTTCCTTCTGGGGTACTTTTGGATGGTCGAATGGGGCTTGTAGCACGTTTTCTGGGGCCCGATTTTTCAGTCGACTGCCAGGCGGGCCAGGGTTATATTTAGTGTTGCTCGTAAACAGTGAACAAGGAGGGTCCAGTTGCATGTGGGGCTGCATAAAGGCTCCCCTGGGGAGTTCACTTGTACCAAAGCCTTCCTCTGGGGGCACTTCTGGATGGGCGAAAGGGGCTTGAAACGCTTTTTCTGTGGCCGAGTTTTCAGTCTTCTGCCATGCTGGCTAGGGTTATATTTAGGGTTACTGTAAAGAGCGAACACGGAGGGTCCAGTTGCATGTGGGGCTGCGTAAAGGCTCCCCTGGGGAGTTCACTTGTACCCAAAGCCTTCCTTTGGGGGCACTTTTGGATGGTCCAAGGGGAATCGCAATGCGTTTTCTGAGGCCCGAGTTTTCAGTCTTCTGCCATGCTGGCTAGGGGATATTTAGGGTTTGCTCGTAAACAGTGAACAAGGAGGTTCCAGTTGCATGTGGGGCTGTGTAAAGGCTCCCCTGGGGAGTTCAGTTGTACCCAAAGCCTTCCTCTGGGGGCACTTTTGGATGGGCGAATTAGGCTTTTAATGCATTTTTCTGGGGCCCGAGTTTTCAGTCGACTGCCAGGCGGGCCAGGGCTATATTTAGGGTTGCTGTTAAAGAGCGAATACGGAGGGTCCAGTTGCATGTGGGGCTGCATAAAGGCTCCCCTGGAGAGTCCAGTTGTACCCAAAGCCTTCCTCTGGGGGCACTTTTGGATGGGTGAATGGGGCTTGAAGCGCTTTTCTGTGGCCCGAGTTTTCAGTTTTCTGACATGCTGGCTAGTGTTATAATTAGGGTTGCTTGTAAACAGCTAACACGGTGGGTCCAGTTGCGTATGGGCCTGCATAAAGGCTCCCCTGGGGAGTTCAGTTGTACCCAAAGCCTTCCTTTGGGGGTACTTTTGGATGGTCGAATGGGGCTTGTAGCACGTTTTCTGGGGCCCGATTTTTCAGTCGTCTGCCATGCGGGCCAGGGTTATATTAAGGGTTGCTGTGAAAGAGCGATTACGGAGGGTCCAGTTGCATGTGGGGCTGCATAAAGGCTCCCTGGGGAGTTCACTTGTACCCAAAGCCTTCCTTTGGGGGCACTTCTGGATGGGTGAATGGGGCTTGAAACGCATTTTCTGGATCCCGAGTTTTCAGTCTTCTGCCATGGTGGCTAGGGTATATTTAGGGTTGCTCGTAAACAGTGAACAAGGAGGGTCCAGTTGCAGTGGGGCTGCGTAAAGGTTCCCTGGGGAGTTCACTTGTACCCAAAGCCTTCCTCTGGGGGCACTTTTGGATGGGCGAATTAGGCTTTTAATGCATTTTCTGAGGCCAAGTTTTCAGTCGACTGCCAGGCGGGCCAGGGCTATATTTAGGGTTGCTGTGAAAGAGCGATACAAAGGGTCAGATGCATTTCGGGGCTGCGTTAAGGCTCCCCTGGGAGTCCAGTTGTACCCAAAGCCTTCCTTTGGGGGCACTTTTGATGGTTAAAGGGGAATCGCAATGCGTTTTCTGAGGCCCGCTTTTTCAGTCTTCTCCCATTGCGCCGAAGGATACTATTTAGGCTTGCGGGGAAAGAGTGAACCCGGAGGTCCAGTTGCATGTGGGGCTGCATAAAGGCTCCCCTGGGGAGTTCAGTTGTACCCGACAGCCTTCTTTGGGGCACTTCTGCACTTCTGGATGGGCGAAAGGGGCTTGAAACGCTTTTTCTGTTGCCCGAGTTTTCAGTCTTCTGTCATGCTGGCTAGGGTTATATTTAGGGTTGCTGTAAAGAGCGAACACGGAGGGTCCAGTTGCATGTGGGGCTGCATAAAGGCTCCCCTGGGGAGTTCACTTGTACCCAAAGCCTTCCTTTGGGGGCACTTTTGGATGGTCGAATGGGGCTTGTAGCACGTTTTCTGGGGCCTGAGCTTTCAGTCGACTGCCAGGCGTGCTAGGGCTATATTTAGGCTTGCGGTGAAAGAGTGAACCGGGAGGGTCCAGTTGCATGTGGGGCTGCATAAAGGCTCCCCTGGGAAGTCCAGTTGTACCCAAAGCCTTCCTTTGGGGGCATCTTTGGATGGTCCAAGGGGAATCGCAATGCGTTTTCTGGGGCCCGCTTTTTCAGTCTTCTCCCATTGCACCGAGGGCTATTTTTAGTCTTGCGGTGAAAGAGTGAACCCGGAGGGTCCAGTTGCATGTGGGGCTGCATAAAGGCTCCCCTGGGGAGTTCACTTGTACTCAAAGCCTTCCTTTGGGGGCATCTTTGGATGGTCCAAGGGGAATCGCAATACGTTTTCTGGGGCCCGCTTTTTCAGTCTTCTCCCATTGCGCCGAGGGCTATTTTTAGTCTTGCGGTGAAAGAGTGAACCCGGAGGGTCCAGTTGCATGTGGGGCTGCATAAAGGCTCCCCTGGGGAGTTCACTTGTACCCAAAGCCTTCCTTTGGGAGCACTTTTGGATGGTCCAAGGGGAATCGCAAAGCGTTTTCTGAGGCCCGAGTTTTCAGTCTTCTGCCATGCTGGCTAGGGTTATATTTAGGGATGCTCGTTAACAGTGAACAAGGAGGGTCCAGTTGCATGTGGGGCTGCATAAAGGCTCCCCTGCGGAGTTCACTTGTACCCAAAGCGTTCATTTGGGGCACTTTTGGATGGCCGAATGGGGCTCGTAACACATTTTCTGTGGCCCGAGCTTTCAGTCGACTGCCAGCCGTGCTAGGGCTATATTTAGGCTTGCGGTGAAAGAGTGAACCCGGAGGGTCCAGTTGCATGTGGGGCTGCATAAGGCTCCCCTGGGGAGTTCACTTGTACCCAAAGCCTTCCTTTGGGGGCACTTCTGGATGGGTGAAAGGGGCTTGAAACGCTTTATCTGTGGCCCGAGTTTTCAGTTTTCTGCCATGCTGGCTAGTGTTATATTTAGGGTTGCTTGTAAACAGCGAAAACGGGGGGTCCAGTTGCGTATGCGCCTGCATAAAGGCTCTCCTGGGGAGTTCACTTGTACCCAAAGCCTTCCTTTGGGGCACTTCTGGATGGGCGAAAGGGGCTTGAAGCGCTTTTTCTGTGGCCCGAGTTTTCAGTTTTCTGCCATGCTGGCTAGTGTTTTATTTAGGGTTGCTTGTAAACAGCAAACACAGTGGGTCCAGTTGCTTGTGGGCCTGCATAAAGGCTCCCCTGGGGAGTTCACTTGTACCCAAAGCCTTCCTTTGGGGGTACTTTTGGATGGTCGAATGGGGTTTGTAGCACGTTTTCTGGGGCCCGATTTTTCAGTCGTCTGCCATGCGGGCCAGGGTTATATTTAGGGTTGCTGTGAAAGAGCGAATACGGAGGGTCCAGTTGCATGTGGGGCTGCATAAAGGCTCCCCTGGGAAGTTCACTTGTACCCAAAGCCTTCCTTTGGGGGCACTTTTGGATGGGCGAATGGGGCTCGTAACACATTTTCTGTGGCCCGAGCTTTCAGTCGACTGCCAGGCGTGCTAGGGCTATATTTAGGCTTGCGGTGAAAGAGTGAACCCGGAGGGTCCAGTTGCATGTGGGGCTGCATAAAGGCTCCCCTGGGGAGTTCAGTTGTACCCAAAGCCTTCCTTTGGGGGCACTTCTGGATGGGTGAATGGGGCTTGAAACGCATTTTCTCTAGCCCGAGTTTTCAGTCTTCTGCCATGGTGGCTAGGGGTATATTTAGGGTTGCTCGTAAACAGTGAACAAGGAGGGTCCAGTTGCATGTGGGGCTGTGTAAAGGCTTCCCTGGGGAGTTCAGTTGTACCCAAAGCCTTCCTCTGGGGGCACTTTTGGATGGGCGAATTAGGCTTTTAATGCATTTTCTGGGGCCCGAGTTTTCAGTCGACTGCCAGGCGGGCCAGGGCTATATTTAGAGTTGCTCGTAAACAGTGAACAAGGAGGGTCCAGTTGCATGTGGGGCTGCATAAAGGCTCCCCTGGGGAGTTCACTTGTACCCAAAGCCTTCCTTTGGGGGCACTTTTGGATGGGCGAATTAGGCTTTTAACGCATTTTCTGGGGCCCGAGTTTTCAGTCGACTGCCAGGCGGGCCAGGGCTATATTTAGGGTTGCTGTGAAAGAGTGAACCCGGAGGGTCCAGTTGCATGTGGGGCTGCATAAAGGCTCCCCTGGGGAGTTCACTTGTACCCAAAGCCTTCCTTTGGGGGCACTTCGGGATGGGTGAATGGGGCTTGAAACGCTTTTTCTGTGGCCCGAGTTTTCAGTTTTCTGCCATGCTGGCTAGTGTTATATTTAGGGTTGCTTGTAAACAGCGAACACGGGGGGTCCAGTTGCGTATGCGCCTGCATAAAGGCTCCCCTGGGGAGTTCAGTTTTACCCGAAACCTTCGTTTTGGGGCACTTTTGTATGGTCGAATAGGGCTTGTAGCACGTTTTCTGGGGCCCGATTTTTCAGGCGTCTGCCATGCGGACCAGGGTTATATTTAGGGTTGCTGTGAAAGAGCGAATACAGAGGGTCCAGTTGCATGTGGGGCTGCATAAAGGCTCCCCTGGGGAGTTCATTTGTACCCAAAGCCTTCCTTTGGGGGCACTTCTGGATGGGCGAAAGGGGCTTGAAACGCTTTTTCTGTGGCCCGAGTTTTCAGTCTTCTGCCATGCTGCCTAGGGTTATATTTAGGGTTGCTGTAATGAGCAAACACGGAGGGTCCAGTTGCATGTGGGGCTGCGTAAAGGCTCCCCTGGGGAGTTCAGATGTACCCAAAGCCTTCCTTTGGGGGCACTTTTGGATGGGCGAATGGGGCTCGTAACACATTTTCTGTGGCCCGAGCTTTAAGTCGACTGCAAGGCGTGCTAGGGCTATATTTAGGCTTGCGGTGAAAGAGCGAACCCAGAGGGTCCAGTTGCATGTGGGGCTGCATAAAGGCTCCCCTGGGGAGTTCAGTTGTACCCAAAGCCTTCCTCTGGGGGCACTTTTGGATGGGCGAATTAGGCTTTTAATGCATTTTCTGAGGCCCAAGTTTTCAGTCGACTGCCAGGCGGGCCAGGGCTATATTTAGGGTTGCTGTGAAAGAGCGAATACGGAGGGTCCAGATGCATGTGGGGCTGCATAAAGGCTCCCTGGGGAGTCCAGTTGTACCCAAAGCCTTCCTCTGGGGGCACTTTTGGATGGGTGAATGGGGCTTGAAGCGCTTTTTCTGTGGCCCGAGTTTTCAGTTTTCTGACATGCGGGCCAGGGTTATATTTAGGGTTGCTGTGAAAGAGCGAATACGGAGGGTCCAGTTGCATGTGGGGCTGCATAAAGGCTCCCCTGGGGAGTTCACTTGTACCCAAAGCCTTCTTTTGGGGGCACTTCTGGATGGGCGAAAGGGGGCTTGAAACGCTTTTTCTGTGGCCCGAGTTTTCAGTCTTCTGCCATGCTGGCTAGGGTTA
>NW_027076119.1:0-131000 GCF_963932015.1 Anas acuta
GGCCGGACAACCGTGTCGTAGGATCTCCTTCCCCGAGGCGCCCGAAATGGGATCCGGACCCCGGTGCGGCGAGCAAACACGACACCCAGGATGGAGTCAAAGGGCTCGGGAAGCCGGACCCTCGCTGCCCGTGGAGGGACACTCGTGTCCTGCGATCGAAAGAGCGGAGCCGACCGAGGTCCCACCCGGACCCCAGTGCGGCTAGCATACACGTCTCCCAGGACCGGAGTCTTGGCGTTCGGGAAAGACGGCGGCCGCTCCGGGACGAATAGTTGCCGAGAGAACGGAACATAGCCTCCTTCTTCGCGGCAAGGCTGGCACCCACACCGCTTGTGGCCGGTTACCCGTGTCTTGCGATCACTTTCGTCGAGCCGCCCAAGGCGGGACCCGGACCCCGGTGCGGCTAGCACACACGTCGCGCAGGACCGGAGCCTAGGGGCTCGGGAAGCCGGACCCACGCAGCCCGTAGAGGGACACACGTTTCCTGCGATCGAAATAGCGGAGCCGACAGAGGTTCGACCGGGTCCTAGTGCGGCTAGCACACACATCGCCCGGGACCGGAGCGTGGCTGTTCGGGAAGGACGGCCGCCGCTCCGGGCAGGACAGAAGCTTTCGTCTCGGGGACAGCCAGCCCCCGAGCCAGAGGATGACAGCCTCTTGTTTCACGACACGGCTGCTACGCATGCAGCTCGTGGCCGGAACACTGTGTCGTGGGATCTCCTTCCCCGATTCGCCCAAGACAGAACCCGGACCCCAGTGCGGCTAGCACACACGTCGCCCAGGATAGGAGCGTGGTTGTTCGGGATGGACGGCTGCCGCTCCGTAGAGGACAGAACCCCATGTCCCCGCGACTGCCAGCCCACGAGCCGGCGGAGGACAGCCACACGCTTCGGGGCAAGGCTGGCAGCCACACCGCTTGTGGCGGGTCACCCGTATCTTGCGATCATTTTAGTCGAGCCGCCCAAGGCGGGACCAGGACCCCGGCGCGGCTAGAACACACGTCGCGCAGGACCGGAGCCTAGGGGCTCGAGTAGCCGGACCCACGCAGCCCGTAGAGGGACACACGTTTCCTGCGATCGAAATAGCGGAGCCGACAGAGGTTCGACCGGGTCCTAGTGCAGCTAGCACACACATCGCCCGGGACCGGAGCGTGGCTGTTCGGGAAGGACGGCCGCCGCTCCGGGCAGGACAGAAGCTTTCGTCTCGGGGACAGCCAGCCCCCGAGCCAGAGGATGACAGCCTCCTGTTTCACGACACGGCTTCTACGCATGCAGCTCGTGGCCGGACCACTGTGTCGTGGGATCTCCTTCCCCGAGCCGCCCAAGACAGAACCCGGACCGCAGTGCGGCTAGCACACACGTCGCCCAGGACCGAAGCCCAGGGTCCATATCCAGACGCCTGCCGCTCTGGACTGTCTGAATCCCCGGTCCCCGGCACTGCGTAACTCCGAGCCGCTGAACGACAGCCTCCGCTTCTCGACACGGCTGGCAGCCACAGCGCTTGTGGCCGGACAACCGTGTCGTAGGATCTCCTTCCCCGAGGCGCCCGAAATGGGATCCGGACCCCGGTGCGGCGAGCAAACACGACACCCAGGATGGAGTCAAAGGGCTCGGGAAGCCGGACCCTCGCTGCCCGTGGAGGGACACTCGTGTCCTGCGATCGAAAGAGCGGAGCCGACCGAGGTCCCACCCGGACCCCAGTGCGGCTAGCATACACGTCTCCCAGGACCGGAGTCTTGGCGTTCGGGAAAGACGGCGGCCGCTCCGGGACGAATAGTTGCCGAGAGAACGGAACATAGCCTCTTTCTTCGCGGCAAGGCTGGCACCCACACCGCTTGTGGCCGGTTACCCGTGTCTTGCGATCACTTTCGTCGAGCCGCCCAAGGCGGGACCAGGACCCCGGTGCGGCTAGCACACACGTCGCGCAGGACCGGAGCCTAGGGGCTCGGGAAGCCGGACCCACGCAGCCCGTAGAGGGACACACGTTTCCTGCGATCGAAATAGCGGAGCCGACAGAGGTTCGACCGGGTCCTAGTGCGGCTAGCACACACATCGCCCGGGACCGGAGCGTGGCTGTTCGGGAAGGACGGCCGCCGCTCCGGGCAGGACAGAAGCTTTCGTCTCGGGGACAACCAGCCCCCGAGCCAGAGGATGACAGCCTCTTGTTTCACGACACGGCTTCTACGCATGCAGCTCGTGGCCGGACCACTGTGTCGTGGGATCTCCTTCCCCGAGCCGCCCAAGACAGAACCCGGACCGCAGTGCGGCTAGCACACACGTCGCCCAGGACCGAAGCCCAGGGTCCATATCCAGACGCCTGCCGCTCTGGACTGTCTGAATCCCCGGTCCCCGGCACTGCGTAACTCCGAGCCGCTGAACGACAGCCTCCGCTTCTCGACACGGCTGGCAGCCACAGCGCTTGTGGCCGGACAACCGTGTCGTAGGATCTCCTTCCCCGAGGCGCCCGAAATGGGATCCGGACCCCGGTGCGGCGAGCAAACACGACACCCAGGATGGAGTCAAAGGGCTCGGGAAGCCGGACCCTCGCTGCCCGTGGAGGGACACTCGTGTCCTGCGATCGAAAGAGCGGAGCCGACCGAGGTCCCACCCGGACCCCAGTGCGGCTAGCATACACGTCTCCCAGGACCGGAGTCTTGGCGTTCGGGAAAGACGGCGGCCGCTCCGGGACGAATAGTTGCCGAGAGAACGGAACATAGCCTCCTTCTTCGCGGCAAGGCTGGCACCCACACCGCTTGTGGCCGGTTACCCGTGTCTTGCGATCACTTTCGTCGAGCCGCCCAAGGCGGGACCAGGACCCCGGTGCGGCTAGCACACACGTCGCGCAGGACCGGAGCCTAGGGGCTCGGGAAGCCGGACCCACGCAGCCCGTAGAGGGACACACGTTTCCTGCGATCGAAATAGCGGAGCCGACAGAGGTTCGACCGGGTCCTAGTGCGGCTAGCACACACATCGCCCGGGACCGGAGCGTGGCTGTTCGGGAAGGACGGCCGCCGCTCCGGGCAGGACAGAAGCTTTCGTCTCGGGGACAACCAGCCCCCGAGCCAGAGGATGACAGCGTCTTGTTTCACGACACGGCTGCTACGCATGCAGCACGTGGCCGGAACACTGTGTCGTGGGATCTCCTTCCCCGATTCGCCCAAGACAGAACCCGGACCCCAGTGCGGCTAGCACACACGTCGCCCAGGATAGGAGCGTGGTTGTTCGGGATGGACGGCTGCCGCTCCGTAGAGGACAGAACCCCATGTCCCCGCGACTGCCAGCCCACGAGCCGGCGGAGGACAGCCACATGCTTCGGGGCAAGGCTGGCAGCCACACCGCTTGCGGCGGGTCACTCGTATCTTGCGATCATTTTAGTCGAGCCGCCCAAGGCGGGACCAGGACCCCGGCGCGGCTAGAACACACGTCGCGCAGGACCGGAGCCTAGGGGCTCGAGTAGCCGGACCCACGCAGCCCGTAGAGGGACACACGTTTCCTGCGATCGAAATAGCGGAGCCGACAGAGGTTCGACCGGGTCCTAGTGCAGCTAGCACACACATCGCCCGGGACCGGAGCGTGGCTGTTCGGGAAGGACGGCCGCCGCTCCGGACAGGACAGAAGCTTTCGTCTCGGGGACAGCCAGCCCCCGAGCCAGAGGATGACAGCCTCCTGTTTCACGACACGGCTTCTACGCATGCAGCTCGTGGCCGGACCACTGTGTCGTGGGATCTCCTTCCCCGAGCCGCCCAAGACAGAACCCGGACCCCAGTGCGGCTAGCACACACGTCGCCCAGGACCGAAGCCCAGGGTCCATATCCAGACGCCTGCCGCTCTGGACTGTCTGAATCTTCGGTCCCCGGCACTGCGTAACTCCGAGCCGCTGAACGACAGCCTCCGCTTCTCGACACGGCTGGCAGCCACAGCGCTTGTGGCCGGACAACCGTGTCGTAGGATCTCCTTCCCCGAGGCGCCCGAAATGGGATCCGGACCCCGGTGCGGCGAGCAAACACGACACCCAGGATGGAGTCAAAGGGCTCGGGAAGCCGGACCCACGCTGCCCGTGGAGGGACACTCGTGTCCTGCGATCGAAAGAGCGGAGCCGACCGAGGTCCCACCCGGACCCCAGTGCGGCTAGCATACACGTCTCCCAGGACCGGAGTCTTGGCGTTCGGGAAAGACGGCGGCCGCTCCGGGACGAATAGTTGCCGAGAGAACGGAACATAGCCTCCTTCTTCGCGGCAAGGCTGGCACCCACACCGCTTGTGGCCGGTTACCCGTGTCTTGCGATCACTTTCGTCGAGCCGCCCAAGGCGGGACCAGGACCCCGGTGCGGCTAGCACACACGTCGCGCAGGACCGGAGCCTAGGGGCTCGGGAAGCCGGACCCACGCAGCCCGTAGAGGGACACACGTTTCCTGCGATCGAAATAGCGGAGCCGACAGAGGTTCGACCGGGTCCTAGTGCGGCTAGCACACACATCGCCCGGGACCGGAGCGTGGCTGTTCGGGAAGGACGGCCGCCGCTCCGGGCAGGACAGAAGCTTTCGTCTCGGGGACAACCAGCCCCCGAGCCAGAGGATGACAGCCTCTTGTTTCACGACACGGCTGCTACGCATGCAGCTCGTGGCCGGAACACTGTGTCGTGGGATCTCCTTCCCCGATTCGCCCAAGACAGAACCCGGACCCCAGTGCGGCTAGCACACACGTCGCCCAGGATAGGAGCGTGGTTGTTCGGGATGGACGGCTGCCGCTCCGTAGAGGACAGAACCCCATGTCCCCGCGACTGCCAGCCCACGAGCCGGCGGAGGACAGCCACATGCTTCGGGGCAAGGCTGGCAGCCACACCGCTTGTGGCGGGTCACCCGTATCTTGCGATCATTTTAGTCGAGCCGCCCAAGGCGGGACCCGGACCCCGGCGCGGCTAGAACACACGTCGCGCAGGACCGGAGCCTAGGGGCTCGAGTAGCCGGACCCAAGCAGCCCGTAGAGGGACACACGTTTCCTGCGATCGAAATAGCGGAGCCGACAGAGGTTCGACCGGGTCCTAGTGCAGCTAGCACACACATCGCCCGGGACCGGAGCGTGGCTGTTCGGGAAGGACGGCCGCCGCTCCGGACAGGACAGAAGCTTTCGTCTCGGGGACAGCCAGCCCCCGAGCCAGAGGATGACAGCCTCCTGTTTCACGACACGGCTTCTACGCATGCAGCTCGTGGCCGGACCACTGTGTCGTGGGACCTCCTTCCCCGAGCCGCCCAAGACAGAACCCGGACCCCAGTGCGGCTAGCACACACGTCGCCCAGGACCGAAGCCCAGGGTCCATATCCAGACGCCTGCCGCTCCGGACTGTCTGAATCCCCGGACCTCGGCACTGCGTAACTCCGAGCCGCTGAACGACAGCCTCCGCTTCTCGACACGGCTGGCAGCCACAGCGCTTGTGGCCGGACAACCGTGTCGTAGGATCTCCTTCCCCGAGGCGCCCGAAATGGGATCCGGACCCCGGTGCGGCGAGCAAACACGACACCCAGGATGGAGTCAAAGGGCTCGGGAAGCCGGACCCACGCTGCCCGTGGAGGGACACTCGTGTCCTGCGATCGAAAGAGCGGAGCCGACCGAGGTCCCACCCGGACCCCAGTGCGGCTAGCATACACGTCTCCCAGGACCGGAGTCTTGGCGTTCGGGAAAGACGGCGGCCGCTCCGGGACGAATAGTTGCCGAGAGAACGGAACATAGCCTCCTTCTTCGCGGCAAGGCTGGCACCCACACCGCTTGTGGCCGGTTACCCGTGTCTTGCGATCACTTTCGTCGAGCCGCCCAAGGCGGGACCCGGACCCCGGTGCGGCTAGCACACACGTCGCGCAGGACCGGAGCCTAGGGGCTCGGGAAGCCGGACCCACGCAGCCCGTAGAGGGACACACGTTTCCTGCGATCGAAATAGCGGAGCCGACAGAGGTTCGACCGGGTCCTAGTGCGGCTAGCACACACATCGCCCGGGACCGGAGCGTGGCTGTTCGGGAAGGACGGCCGCCGCTCCGGGCAGGACAGAAGCTTTCGTCTCGGGGACAACCAGCCCCCGAGCCAGAGGATGACAGCGTCTTGTTTCACGACACGGCTGCTACGCATGCAGCACGTGGCCGGAACACTGTGTCGTGGGATCTCCTTCCCCGATTCGCCCAAGACAGAACCCGGACCCCAGTGCGGCTAGCACACACGTCGCCCAGGATAGGAGCGTGGTTGTTCGGGATGGACGGCTGCCGCTCCGTAGAGGACAGAACCCCATGTCCCCGCGACTGCCAGCCCACGAGCCGGCGGAGGACAGCCACATGCTTCGGGGCAAGGCTGGCAGCCACACCGCTTGCGGCGGGTCACTCGTATCTTGCGATCATTTTAGTCGAGCCGCCCAAGGCGGGACCAGGACCCCGGCGCGGCTAGAACACACGTCGCGCAGGACCGGAGCCTAGGGGCTCGAGTAGCCGGACCCACGCAGCCCGTAGAGGGACACACGTTTCCTGCGATCGAAATAGCGGAGCCGACAGAGGTTCGACCGGGTCCTAGTGCAGCTAGCACACACATCGCCCGGGACCGGAGCGTGGCTGTTCGGGAAGGACGGCCGCCGCTCCGGACAGGACAGAAGCTTTCGTCTCGGGGACAGCCAGCCCCCGAGCCAGAGGATGACAGCCTCCTGTTTCACGACACGGCTTCTACGCATGCAGCTCGTGGCCGGAACACTGTGTCGTGGGATCTCCTTCCCCGAGCCGCCCAAGACAGAACCCGGACCCCAGTGCGGCTAGCACACACGTCGCCCAGGACCGAAGCCCAGGGTCCATATCCAGACGCCTGCCGCTCCGGACTGTCTGAATCCCCGGACCTCGGCACTGCGTAACTCCGAGCCGCTGAACGACAGCCTCCGCTTCTCGACACGGCTGGCAGCCACAGCGCTTGTGGCCGGACAACCGTGTCGTAGGATCTCCTTCCCCGAGGCGCCCGAAATGGGATCCGGACCCCGGTGCGGCGAGCAAACACGACACCCAGGATGGAGTCAAAGGGCTCGGGAAGCCGGACCCACGCTGCCCGTGGAGGGACACTCGTGTCCTGCGATCGAAAGAGCGGAGCCGACCGAGGTCCCACCCGGACCCCAGTGCGGCTAGCATACACGTCTCCCAGGACCGGAGTCTTGGCGTTCGGGAAAGACGGCGGCCGCTCCGGGACGAATAGTTGCCGAGAGAACGGAACATAGCCTCCTTCTTCGCGGCAAGGCTGGCACCCACACCGCTTGTGGCCGGTTACCCGTGTCTTGCGATCACTTTCGTCGAGCCGCCCAAGGCGGGACCCGGACCCCGGTGCGGCTAGCACACACGTCGCGCAGGACCGGAGCCTAGGGGCTCGGGAAGCCGGACCCACGCAGCCCGTAGAGGGACACACGTTTCCTGCGATCGAAATAGCGGAGCCGACAGAGGTTCGACCGGGTCCTAGTGCGGCTAGCACACACATCGCCCGGGACCGGAGCGTGGCTGTTCGGGAAGGACGGCCGCCGCTCCGGGCAGGACAGAAGCTTTCGTCTCGGGGACAACCAGCCCCCGAGCCAGAGGATGACAGCCTCTTGTTTCACAACACGGCTGCTACGCATGCAGCTCGTGGCCGGAACACTGTGTCGTGGGATCTCCTTCCCCGATTCGCCCAAGACAGAACCCGGACCCCAGTGCGGCTAGCACACACGTCGCCCAGGATAGGAGCGTGGTTGTTCGGGATGGACGGCTGCCGCTCCGTAGAGGACAGAACCCCATGTCCCCGCGACTGCCAGCCCACGAGCCGGCGGAGGACAGCCACATGCTTCGGGGCAAGGCTGGCAGCCACACCGCTTGCGGCGGGTCACTCGTATCTTGCGATCATTTTAGTCGAGCCGCCCAAGGCGGGACCAGGACCCCGGCGCGGCTAGAACACACGTCGCGCAGGACCGGAGCCTAGGGGCTCGAGTAGCCGGACCCAAGCAGCCCGTAGAGGGACACACGTTTCCTGCGATCGAAATAGCGGAGCCGACAGAGGTTCGACCGGGTCCTAGTGCAGCTAGCACACACATCGCCCGGGACCGGAGCGTGGCTGTTCGGGAAGGACGGCCGCCGCTCCGGACAGGACAGAAGCTTTCGTCTCGGGGACAGCCAGCCCCCGAGCCAGAGGATGACAGCCTCCTGTTTCACGACACGGCTTCTACGCATGCAGCTCGTGGCCGGACCACTGTGTCGTGGGATCTCCTTCCCCGAGCCGCCCAAGACAGAACCCGGACCCCAGTGCGGCTAGCACACACGTCGCCCAGGACCGAAGCCCAGGGTCCATATCCAGACGCCTGCCGCTCCGGACTGTCTGAATCCCCGGACCTCGGCACTGCGTAACTCCGAGCCGCTGAACGACAGCCTCCGCTTCTCGACACGGCTGGCAGCCACAGCGCTTGTGGCCGGACAACCGTGTCGTAGGATCTCCTTCCCCGAGGCGCCCGAAATGGGATCCGGACCCCGGTGCGGCGAGCAAACACGACACCCAGGATGGAGTCAAAGGGCTCGGGAAGCCGGACCCACGCTGCCCGTGGAGGGACACTCGTGTCCTGCGATCGAAAGAGCGGAGCCGACCGAGGTCCCACCCGGACCCCAGTGCGGCTAGCATACACGTCTCCCAGGACCGGAGTCTTGGCGTTCGGGAAAGACGGCGGCCGCTCCGGGACGAATAGTTGCCGAGAGAACGGAACATAGCCTCCTTCTTCGCGGCAAGGCTGGCAGCCACACCGCTTGTGGCCGGTTACCCGTGTCTTGCGATCACTTTCGTCGAGCCGCCCAAGGCGGGACCCGGACCCCGGTGCGGCTAGAACACACGTCGCGCAGGACCGGAGCCTAGGGGCTCGGGAAGCCGGACCCACGCAGCCCGTAGAGGGACACACGTTTCCTGCGATCGAAATAGCGGAGCCGACAGAGGTTCGACCGGGTCCTAGTGCGGCTAGCACACACATCGCCCGGGACCGGAGCGTGGCTGTTCGGGAAGGACGGCCGCCGCTCCGGGCAGGACAGAAGCTTTCGTCTCGGGGACAGCCAGCCCCCGAGCCAGAGGATGACAGCCTCCTGTTTCACGACACGGCTTCTACGCATGCAGCTCGTGGCCGGAACACTGTGTCGTGGGATCTCCTTCCCCGATTCGCCCAAGACAGAACCCGGACCCCAGTGCGGCTAGCACACACGTCGCCCAGGATAGGAGCGTGGTTGTTCGGGATGGACGGCTGCCGCTCCGTAGAGGACAGAACCCCATGTCCCCGCGACTGCCAGCCCACGAGCCGGCGGAGGACAGCCACATGCTTCGGGGCAAGGCTGGCAGCCACACCGCTTGTGGCGGGTCACCCGTATCTTGCGATCATTTTAGTCGAGCCGCCCAAGGCGGGACCAGGACCCCGGCGCGGCTAGAACACACGTCGCGCAGGACCGGAGCCTAGGGGCTCGAGTAGCCGGACCCAAGCAGCCCGTAGAGGGACACACGTTTCCTGCGATCGAAATAGCGGAGCCGACAGAGGTTCGACCGGGTCCTAGTGCAGCTAGCACACACATCGCCCGGGACCGGAGCGTGGCTGTTCGGGAAGGACGGCCGCCGCTCCGGACAGGACAGAAGCTTTCGTCTCGGGGACAGCCAGCCCCCGAGCCAGAGGATGACAGCCTCCTGTTTCACGACACGGCTTCTACGCATGCAGCTCGTGGCCGGACCACTGTGTCGTGGGATCTCCTTCCCCGATTCGCCCAAGACAGAACCCGGACCCCAGTGCGGCTAGCACACACGTCGCCCAGGACCGAAGCCCAGGGTCCATATCCAGACGCCTGCCGCTCTGGACTGTCTGAATCCCCGGACCCCGGCACTGCGTAACTCCGAGCCGCTGAACGACAGCCTCCGCTTCTCGACACGGCTGGCAGCCACAGCGCTTGTGGCCGGACAACCGTGTCGTAGGATCTCCTTCCCCGAGGCGCCCGAAATGGGATCCGGACCCCGGTGCGGCGAGCAAACACGACACCCAGGATGGAGTCAAAGGGCTCGGGAAGCCGGACCCTCGCTGCCCGTGGAGGGACACTCGTGTCCTGCGATCGAAAGAGCGGAGCCGACCGAGGTCCCACCCGGACCCCAGTGCGGCTAGCATACACGTCTCCCAGGACCGGAGTCTTGGCGTTCGGGAAAGACGGCGGCCGCTCCGGGACGAATAGTTGCCGAGAGAACGGAACATAGCCTCCTTCTTCGCGGCAAGGCTGGCACCCACACCGCTTGTGGCCGGTTACCTGTGTCTTGCGATCACTTTCGTCGAGCCGCCCAAGGCGGGACCCGGACCCCGGTGCGGCTAGCACACACGTCGCGCAGGACCGGAGCCTAGGGGCTCGGGAAGCCGGACCCACGCAGCCCGTAGAGGGACACACGTTTCCTGCGATCGAAATAGCGGAGCCGACAGAGGTTCGACCGGGTCCTAGTGCGGCTAGCACACACATCGCCCGGGACCGGAGCGTGGCTGTTCGGGAAGGACGGCCGCCGCTCCGGGCAGGACAGAAGCTTTCGTCTCGGGGACAACCAGTCCCCGAGCCAGAGGATGACAGCCTCTTGTTTCACGACACGGCTGCTACGCATGCAGCTCGTGGCCGGACCACTGTGTCGTGGGATCTCCTTCCCCGATTCGCCCAAGACAGAACCCGGACCCCAGTGCGGCTAGCACACACGTCGCCCAGGATAGGAGCGTGGTTGTTCGGGATGGACGGCTGCCGCTCCGTAGAGGACAGAACCCCATGTCCCCGCGACTGCCAGCCCACGAGCCGGCGGAGGACAGCCACACGCTTCGGGGCAAGGCTGGCAGCCACACCGCTTGTGGCGGGTCACCCGTATCTTGCGATCATTTTAGTCGAGCCGCCCAAGGCGGGACCCGGACCCCGGTGCGGCTAGCACACACGTCGCGCAGGACCGGAGCCTAGGGGCTCGGGAAGCCGGACCCACGCAGCCCGTAGAGGGACACACGTTTCCTGCGATCGAAATAGCGGAGCCGACAGAGGTTCGACCGGGTCCTAGTGCGGCTAGCACACACATCGCCCGGGACCGGAGCGTGGCTGTTCGGGAAGGACGGCCGCCGCTCCGGGCAGGACAGAAGCTTTCGTCTCGGGGACAACCAGCCCCCGAGCCAGAGGATGACAGCCTCCTGTTTCACGACACGGCTTCTACGCATGCAGCTCGTGGCCGGACCACTGTGTCGTGGGATCTCCTTCCCCGAGCCGCCCAAGACAGAACCCGGACCCCAGTGCGGCCGGACCCACGCAGCCCGTAGAGGGACACACGTTTCCTGCGATCGAAATAGCGGAGCCGACAGAGGTTCGACCGGGTCCTAGTGCAGCTAGCACACACATCGCCCGGGACCGGAGCGTGGCTGTTCGGGAAGGACGGCCGCCGCTCCGGACAGGACAGAAGCTTTCGTCTCGGGGACAGCCAGCCCCCGAGCCAGAGGATGACAGCCTCCTGTTTCACGACACGGCTTCTACGCATGCAGCTCGTGGCCGGACCACTGTGTCGTGGGATCTCCTTCCCCGATTCGCCCAAGACAGAACCCGGACCCCAGTGCGGCTAGCACACACGTCGCCCAGGACCGAAGCCCAGGGTCCATATCCAGACGCCTGCCGCTCTGGACTGTCTGAATCCCCGGACCCCGGCACTGCGTAACTCCGAGCCGCTGAACGACAGCCTCCGCTTCTCGACACGGCTGGCAGCCACAGCGCTTGTGGCCGGACAACCGTGTCGTAGGATCTCCTTCCCCGAGGCGCCCGAAATGGGATCCGGACCCCGGTGCGGCGAGCAAACACGACACCCAGGATGGAGTCAAAGGGCTCGGGAAGCCGGACCCTCGCTGCCCGTGGAGGGACACTCGTGTCCTGCGATCGAAAGAGCGGAGCCGACCGAGGTCCCACCCGGACCCCAGTGCGGCTAGCATACACGTCTCCCAGGACCGGAGTCTTGGCGTTCGGGAAAGACGGCGGCCGCTCCGGGACGAATAGTTGCCGAGAGAACGGAACATAGCCTCCTTCTTCGCGGCAAGGCTGGCACCCACACCGCTTGTGGCCGGTTACCTGTGTCTTGCGATCACTTTCGTCGAGCCGCCCAAGGCGGGACCCGGACCCCGGTGCGGCTAGCACACACGTCGCGCAGGACCGGAGCCTAGGGGCTCGGGAAGCCGGACCCACGCAGCCCGTAGAGGGACACACGTTTCCTGCGATCGAAATAGCGGAGCCGACAGAGGTTCGACCGGGTCCTAGTGCGGCTAGCACACACATCGCCCGGGACCGGAGCGTGGCTGTTCGGGAAGGACGGCCGCCGCTCCGGGCAGGACAGAAGCTTTCGTCTCGGGGACAACCAGTCCCCGAGCCAGAGGATGACAGCCTCTTGTTTCACGACACGGCTGCTACGCATGCAGCTCGTGGCCGGACCACTGTGTCGTGGGATCTCCTTCCCCGATTCGCCCAAGACAGAACCCGGACCCCAGTGCGGCTAGCACACACGTCGCCCAGGATAGGAGCGTGGTTGTTCGGGATGGACGGCTGCCGCTCCGTAGAGGACAGAACCCCATGTCCCCGCGACTGCCAGCCCACGAGCCGGCGGAGGACAGCCACATGCTTCGGGGCAAGGCTGGCAGCCACACCGCTTGTGGCGGGTCACTCGTATCTTGCGATCATTTTAGTCGAGCCGCCCAAGGCGGGACCAGGACCCCGGCGCGGCTAGAACACACGTCGCGCAGGACCGGAGCCTAGGGGCTCGGGAAGCCGGACCCACGCAGCCCGTAGAGGGACACACGTTTCCTGCGATCGAAATAGCGGAGCCGACAGAGGTTCGACCGGGTCCTAGTGCAGCTAGCACACACATCGCCCGGGACCGGAGCGTGGCTGTTCGGGAAGGACGGCCGCCGCTCCGGACAGGACAGAAGCTTTCGTCTCGGGGACAGCCAGCCCCCGAGCCAGAGGATGACAGCCTCCTGTTTCACGACACGGCTTCTACGCATGCAGCTCGTGGCCGGACCACTGTGTCGTGGGATCTCCTTCCCCGAGCCGCCCAAGACAGAACCCGGACCCCAGTGCGGCTAGCACACACGTCGCCCAGGACCGAAGCCCAGGGTCCATATCCAGACGCCTGCCGCTCCGGACTGTCTGAATCCCCGGACCTCGGCACTGCGTAACTCCGAGCCGCTGAACGACAGCCTCCGCTTCTCGACACGGCTGGCAGCCACAGCGCTTGTGGCCGGACAACCGTGTCGTAGGATCTCCTTCCCCGAGGCGCCCGAAATGGGATCCGGACCCCGGTGCGGCGAGCAAACACGACACCCAGGATGGAGTCAAAGGGCTCGGGAAGCCGGACCCACGCTGCCCGTGGAGGGACACTCGTGTCCTGCGATCGAAAGAGCGGAGCCGACCGAGGTCCCACCCGGACCCCAGTGCGGCTAGCATACACGTCTCCCAGGACCGGAGTCTTGGCGTTCGGGAAAGACGGCGGCCGCTCCGGGACGAATAGTTGCCGAGAGAACGGAACATAGCCTCCTTCTTCGCGGCAAGGCTGGCACCCACACCGCTTGTGGCCGGTTACCCGTGTCTTGCGATCACTTTCGTCGAGCCGCCCAAGGCGGGACCCGGACCCCGGTGCGGCTAGCACACACGTCGCGCAGGACCGGAGCCTAGGGGCTCGGGAAGCCGGACCCACGCAGCCCGTAGAGGGACACACGTTTCCTGCGATCGAAATAGCGGAGCTGACAGAGGTTCGACCGGGTCCTAGTGCGGCTAGCACACACATCGCCCGGGACCGGAGCGTGGCTGTTCGGGAAGGACGGCCGCCGCTCCGGGCAGGACAGAAGCTTTCGTCTCGGGGACAACCAGCCCCCGAGCCAGAGGATGACAGCCTCTTGTTTCACAACACGGCTGCTACGCATGCAGCTCGTGGCCGGACCACTGTGTCGTGGGATCTCCTTCCCCGATTCGCCCAAGACAGAACCCGGACCCCAGTGCGGCTAGCACACACGTCGCCCAGGATAGGAGCGTGGTTGTTCGGGATGGACGGCTGCCGCTCCGTAGAGGACAGAACCCCATGTCCCCGCGACTGCCAGCCCACGAGCCGGCGGAGGACAGCCACACGCTTCGGGGCAAGGCTGGCAGCCACACCGCTTGTGGCGGGTCACCCGTATCTTGCGATCATTTTAGTCGAGCCGCCCAAGGCGGGACCCGGACCCCGGTGCGGCTAGCACACACGTCGCGCAGGACCGGAGCCTAGGGGCTCGGGAAGCCGGACCCACGCAGCCCGTAGAGGGACACACGTTTCCTGCGATCGAAATAGCGGAGCCGACAGAGGTTCGACCGGGTCCTAGTGCGGCTAGCACACACATCGCCCGGGACCGGAGCGTGGCTGTTCGGGAAGGACGGCCGCCGCTCCGGGCAGGACAGAAGCTTTCGTCTCGGGGACAACCAGCCCCCGAGCCAGAGGATGACAGCCTCCTGTTTCACGACACGGCTTCTACGCATGCAGCTCGTGGCCGGACCACTGTGTCGTGGGATCTCCTTCCCCGAGCCGCCCAAGACAGAACCCGGACCCCAGTGCGGCCGGACCCACGCAGCCCGTAGAGGGACACACGTTTCCTGCGATCGAAATAGCGGAGCCGACAGAGGTTCGACCGGGTCCTAGTGCAGCTAGCACACACATCGCCCGGGACCGGAGCGTGGCTGTTCGGGAAGGACGGCCGCCGCTCCGGACAGGACAGAAGCTTTCGTCTCGGGGACAGCCAGCCCCCGAGCCAGAGGATGACAGCCTCCTGTTTCACGACACGGCTTCTACGCATGCAGCTCGTGGCCGGACCACTGTGTCGTGGGATCTCCTTCCCCGATTCGCCCAAGACAGAACCCGGACCCCAGTGCGGCTAGCACACACGTCGCCCAGGACCGAAGCCCAGGGTCCATATCCAGACGCCTGCCGCTCTGGACTGTCTGAATCCCCGGACCCCGGCACTGCGTAACTCCGAGCCGCTGAACGACAGCCTCCGCTTCTCGACACGGCTGGCAGCCACAGCGCTTGTGGCCGGACAACCGTGTCGTAGGATCTCCTTCCCCGAGGCGCCCGAAATGGGATCCGGACCCCGGTGCGGCGAGCAAACACGACACCCAGGATGGAGTCAAAGGGCTCGGGAAGCCGGACCCTCGCTGCCCGTGGAGGGACACTCGTGTCCTGCGATCGAAAGAGCGGAGCCGACCGAGGTCCCACCCGGACCCCAGTGCGGCTAGCATACACGTCTCCCAGGACCGGAGTCTTGGCGTTCGGGAAAGACGGCGGCCGCTCCGGGACGAATAGTTGCCGAGAGAACGGAACATAGCCTCCTTCTTCGCGGCAAGGCTGGCACCCACACCGCTTGTGGCCGGTTACCTGTGTCTTGCGATCACTTTCGTCGAGCCGCCCAAGGCGGGACCCGGACCCCGGTGCGGCTAGCACACACGTCGCGCAGGACCGGAGCCTAGGGGCTCGGGAAGCCGGACCCACGCAGCCCGTAGAGGGACACACGTTTCCTGCGATCGAAATAGCGGAGCCGACAGAGGTTCGACCGGGTCCTAGTGCGGCTAGCACACACATCGCCCGGGACCGGAGCGTGGCTGTTCGGGAAGGACGGCCGCCGCTCCGGGCAGGACAGAAGCTTTCGTCTCGGGGACAACCAGTCCCCGAGCCAGAGGATGACAGCCTCTTGTTTCACGACACGGCTGCTACGCATGCAGCTCGTGGCCGGACCACTGTGTCGTGGGATCTCCTTCCCCGATTCGCCCAAGACAGAACCCGGACCCCAGTGCGGCTAGCACACACGTCGCCCAGGATAGGAGCGTGGTTGTTCGGGATGGACGGCTGCCGCTCCGTAGAGGACAGAACCCCATGTCCCCGCGACTGCCAGCCCACGAGCCGGCGGAGGACAGCCACACGCTTCGGGGCAAGGCTGGCAGCCACACCGCTTGTGGCGGGTCACCCGTATCTTGCGATCATTTTAGTCGAGCCGCCCAAGGCGGGACCCGGACCCCGGTGCGGCTAGCACACACGTCGCGCA
Organism: Anas acuta; assembly: GCF_963932015.1. Taxonomy (NCBI): domain Eukaryota; kingdom Metazoa; phylum Chordata; class Aves; order Anseriformes; family Anatidae; genus Anas; species Anas acuta. The sequence continues at coordinate 16,091 of NW_027076119.1, forward strand.
GGACCGGAGCCTAGGGGCTCGGGAAGCCGGACCCACGCAGCCCGTAGAGGGACACACGTTTCCTGCGATCGAAATAGCGGAGCCGACAGAGGTTCGACCGGGTCCTAGTGCGGCTAGCACACACATCGCCCGGGACCGGAGCGTGGCTGTTCGGGAAGGACGGCCGCCGCTCCGGGCAGGACAGAAGCTTTCGTCTCGGGGACAACCAGCCCCCGAGCCAGAGGATGACAGCCTCCTGTTTCACGACACGGCTTCTACGCATGCAGCTCGTGGCCGGACCACTGTGTCGTGGGATCTCCTTCCCCGAGCCGCCCAAGACAGAACCCGGACCCCAGTGCGGCCGGACCCACGCAGCCCGTAGAGGGACACACGTTTCCTGCGATCGAAATAGCGGAGCCGACAGAGGTTCGACCGGGTCCTAGTGCAGCTAGCACACACATCGCCCGGGACCGGAGCGTGGCTGTTCGGGAAGGACGGCCGCCGCTCCGGACAGGACAGAAGCTTTCGTCTCGGGGACAGCCAGCCCCCGAGCCAGAGGATGACAGCCTCCTGTTTCACGACACGGCTTCTACGCATGCAGCTCGTGGCCGGACCACTGTGTCGTGGGATCTCCTTCCCCGATTCGCCCAAGACAGAACCCGGACCCCAGTGCGGCTAGCACACACGTCGCCCAGGACCGAAGCCCAGGGTCCATATCCAGACGCCTGCCGCTCTGGACTGTCTGAATCCCCGGACCCCGGCACTGCGTAACTCCGAGCCGCTGAACGACAGCCTCCGCTTCTCGACACGGCTGGCAGCCACAGCGCTTGTGGCCGGACAACCGTGTCGTAGGATCTCCTTCCCCGAGGCGCCCGAAATGGGATCCGGACCCCGGTGCGGCGAGCAAACACGACACCCAGGATGGAGTCAAAGGGCTCGGGAAGCCGGACCCTCGCTGCCCGTGGAGGGACACTCGTGTCCTGCGATCGAAAGAGCGGAGCCGACCGAGGTCCCACCCGGACCCCAGTGCGGCTAGCATACACGTCTCCCAGGACCGGAGTCTTGGCGTTCGGGAAAGACGGCGGCCGCTCCGGGACGAATAGTTGCCGAGAGAACGGAACATAGCCTCCTTCTTCGCGGCAAGGCTGGCACCCACACCGCTTGTGGCCGGTTACCTGTGTCTTGCGATCACTTTCGTCGAGCCGCCCAAGGCGGGACCCGGACCCCGGTGCGGCTAGCACACACGTCGCGCAGGACCGGAGCCTAGGGGCTCGGGAAGCCGGACCCACGCAGCCCGTAGAGGGACACACGTTTCCTGCGATCGAAATAGCGGAGCCGACAGAGGTTCGACTGGGTCCTAGTGCGGCTAGCACACACATCGCCCGGGACCGGAGCGTGGCTGTTCGGGAAGGACGGCCGCCGCTCCGGGCAGGACAGAAGCTTTCGTCTCGGGGACAACCAGTCCCCGAGCCAGAGGATGACAGCCTCTTGTTTCACGACACGGCTGCTACGCATGCAGCTCGTGGCCGGACCACTGTGTCGTGGGATCTCCTTCCCCGATTCGCCCAAGACAGAACCCGGACCCCAGTGCGGCTAGCACACACGTCGCCCAGGATAGGAGCGTGGTTGTTCGGGATGGACGGCTGCCGCTCCGTAGAGGACAGAACCCCATGTCCCCGCGACTGCCAGCCCACGAGCCGGCGGAGGACAGCCACATGCTTCGGGGCAAGGCTGGCAGCCACACCGCTTGTGGCGGGTCACTCGTATCTTGCGATCATTTTAGTCGAGCCGCCCAAGGCGGGACCAGGACCCCGGCGCGGCTAGAACACACGTCGCGCAGGACCGGAGCCTAGGGGCTCGGGAAGCCGGACCCACGCAGCCCGTAGAGGGACACACGTTTCCTGCGATCGAAATAGCGGAGCCGACAGAGGTTCGACCGGGTCCTAGTGCAGCTAGCACACACATCGCCCGGGACCGGAGCGTGGCTGTTCGGGAAGGACGGCCGCCGCTCCGGACAGGACAGAAGCTTTCGTCTCGGGGACAGCCAGCCCCCGAGCCAGAGGATGACAGCCTCCTGTTTCACGACACGGCTTCTACGCATGCAGCTCGTGGCCGGACCACTGTGTCGTGGGATCTCCTTCCCCGAGCCGCCCAAGACAGAACCCGGACCCCAGTGCGGCTAGCACACACGTCGCCCAGGACCGAAGCCCAGGGTCCATATCCAGACGCCTGCCGCTCTGGACTGTCTGAATCTTCGGTCCCCGGCACTGCGTAACTCCGAGCCGCTGAACGACAGCCTCCGCTTCTCGACACGGCTGGCAGCCACAGCGCTTGTGGCCGGACAACCGTGTCGTAGGATCTCCTTCCCCGAGGCGCCCGAAATGGGATCCGGACCCCGGTGCGGCGAGCAAACACGACACCCAGGATGGAGTCAAAGGGCTCGGGAAGCCGGACCCTCGCTGCCCGTGGAGGGACACTCGTGTCCTGCGATCGAAAGAGCGGAGCCGACCGAGGTCCCACCCGGACCCCAGTGCGGCTAGCATACACGTCTCCCAGGACCGGAGTCTTGGCGTTCGGGAAAGACGGCGGCCGCTCCGGGACGAATAGTTGCCGAGAGAACGGAACATAGCCTCCTTCTTCGCGGCAAGGCTGGCACCCACACCGCTTGTGGCCGGTTACCCGTGTCTTGCGATCACTTTCGTTGAGCCGCCCAAGGCGGGACCCGGACCCCGGTGCGGCTAGCACACACGTCGCGCAGGACCGGAGCCTAGGGGCTCGGGAAGCCGGACCCACGCAGCCCGTAGAGGGACACACGTTTCCTGCGATCGAAATAGCGGAGCCGACAGAGGTTCGACCGGGTCCTAGTGCGGCTAGCACACACATCGCCCGGGACCGGAGCGTGGCTGTTCGGGAAGGACGGCCGCCGCTCCGGGCAGGACAGAAGCTTTCGTCTCGGGGACAACCAGCCCCCGAGCCAGAGGATGACAGCCTCTTGTTTCACGACACGGCTGCTACGCATGCAGCTCGTGGCCGGAACACTGTGTCGTGGGATCTCCTTCCCCGATTCGCCCAAGACAGAACCCGGACCCCAGTGCGGCTAGCACACACGTCGCCCAGGATAGGAGCGTGGTTGTTCGGGATGGACGGCTGCCGCTCCGTAGAGGACAGAACCCCATGTCCCCGCGACTGCCAGCCCACGAGCCGGCGGAGGACAGCCACACGCTTCGGGGCAAGGCTGGCAGCCACACCGCTTGTGGCGGGTCACCCGTATCTTGCGATCATTTTAGTCGAGCCGCCCAAGGCGGGACCCGGACCCCGGTGCGGCTAGCACACACGTCGCGCAGGACCGGAGCCTAGGGGCTCGGGAAGCCGGACCCACGCAGCCCGTAGAGGGACACACGTTTCCTGCGATCGAAATAGCGGAGCCGACAGAGGTTCGACCGGGTCCTAGTGCGGCTAGCACACACATCGCCCGGGACCGGAGCGTGGCTGTTCGGGAAGGACGGCCGCCGCTCCGGGCAGGACAGAAGCTTTCGTCTCGGGGACAACCAGCCCCCGAGCCAGAGGATGACAGCCTCCTGTTTCACGACACGGCTTCTACGCATGCAGCTCGTGGCCGGACCACTGTGTCGTGGGATCTCCTTCCCCGAGCCGCCCAAGACAGAACCCGGACCCCAGTGCGGCCGGACCCACGCAGCCCGTAGAGGGACACACGTTTCCTGCGATCGAAATAGCGGAGCCGACGTTGGTTCGACCGGGTCCTAGTGCGGCTAGCACACACATCGCCCGGGACCGGAGCGTGGCTGTTCGGGAAGGACGGCCGCCGCTCCGGGCAGGACAGAAGCTTTCGTCTCGGGGACAACTTTCCCCGAGCCAGAGGATGACAGCCTCTTGTTTCACGACACGGCTGCTACGCATGCAGCTCGTGGCCGGACCACTGTGTCGTGGGATCTCCTTCCCCGAGCCGCCCAAGACAGAACCCGGACCCCAGTGCGGCTAGCACACACGTCGCCCAGGACCGAAGCCCAGGGTCCATATCCAGACGCCTGCCGCTCTGGACTGTCTGAATCTTCGGTCCCCGGCACTGCGTAACTCCGAGCCGCTGAACGACAGCCTCCGCTTCTCGACACGGCTGGCAGCCACAGCGCTTGTGGCCGGACAACCGTGTCGTAGGATCTCCTTCCCCGAGGCGCCCGAAATGGGATCCGGACCCCGGTGCGGCGAGCAAACACGACACCCAGGATGGAGTCAAAGGGCTCGGGAAGCCGGACCCTCGCTGCCCGTGGAGGGACACTCGTGTCCTGCGATCGAAAGAGCGGAGCCGACCGAGGTCCCACCCGGACCCCAGTGCGGCTAGCATACACGTCTCCCAGGACCGGAGTCTTGGCGTTCGGGAAAGACGGCGGCCGCTCCGGGACGAATAGTTGCCGAGAGAACGGAACATAGCCTCCTTCTTCGCGGCAAGGCTGGCACCCACACCGCTTGTGGCCGGTTACCCGTGTCTTGCGATCACTTTCGTCGAGCCGCCCAAGGCGGGACCCGGACCCCGGTGCGGCTAGCACACACGTCGCGCAGGACCGGAGCCTAGGGGCTCGGGAAGCCGGACCCACGCAGCCCGTAGAGGGACACACGTTTCCTGCGATCGAAATAGCGGAGCCGACAGAGGTTCGACCGGGTCCTAGTGCGGCTAGCACACACATCGCCCGGGACCGGAGCGTGGCTGTTCGGGAAGGACGGCCGCCGCTCCGGGCAGGACAGAAGCTTTCGTCTCGGGGACAACCAGCCCCCGAGCCAGAGGATGACAGCCTCTTGTTTCACGACACGGCTGCTACGCATGCAGCTCGTGGCCGGACCACTGTGTCGTGGGATCTCCTTCCCCGATTCGCCCAAGACAGAACCCGGACCCCAGTGCGGCTAGCACACACGTCGCCCAGGATAGGAGCGTGGTTGTTCGGGATGGACGGCTGCCGCTCCGTAGAGGACAGAACCCCATGTCCCCGCGACTGCCAGCCCACGAGCCGGCGGAGGACAGCCACATGCTTCGGGGCAAGGCTGGCAGCCACACCGCTTGTGGCGGGTCACTCGTATCTTGCGATCATTTTAGTCGAGCCGCCCAAGGCGGGACCAGGACCCCGGCGCGGCTAGAACACACGTCGCGCAGGACCGGAGCCTAGGGGCTCGAGTAGCCGGACCCACGCAGCCCGTAGAGGGACACACGTTTCCTGCGATCGAAATAGCGGAGCCGACAGAGGTTCGACCGGGTCCTAGTGCAGCTAGCACACACATCGCCCGGGACCGGAGCGTGGCTGTTCGGGAAGGACGGCCGCCGCTCCGGACAGGACAGAAGCTTTCGTCTCGGGGACAGCCAGCCCCCGAGCCAGAGGATGACAGCCTCCTGTTTCACGACACGGCTTCTACGCATGCAGCTCGTGGCCGGACCACTGTGTCGTGGGATCTCCTTCCCCGAGCCGCCCAAGACAGAACCCGAACCCCAGTGCGGCTAGCACACACGTCGCCCAGGACCGAAGCCCAGGGTCCATATCCAGACGCCTGCCGCTCTGGACTGTCTGAATCCCCGGACCCCGGCACTGCGTAACTCCGAGCCGCTGAACGACAGCCTCCGCTTCTCGACACGGCTGGCAGCCACAGCGCTTGTGGCCGGACAACCGTGTCGTAGGATCTCCTTCCCCGAGGCGCCCGAAATGGGATCCGGACCCCGGTGCGGCGAGCAAACACGACACCCAGGATGGAGTCAAAGGGCTCGGGAAGCCGGACCCTCGCTGCCCGTGGAGGGACACTCGTGTCCTGCGATCGAAAGAGCGGAGCCGACCGAGGTCCCACCCGGACCCCAGTGCGGCTAGCATACACGTCTCCCAGGACCGGAGTCTTGGCGTTCGGGAAAGACGGCGGCCGCTCCGGGACGAATAGTTGCCGAGAGAACGGAACATAGCCTCCTTCTTCGCGGCAAGGCTGGCACCCACACCGCTTGTGGCCGGTTACCCGTGTCTTGCGATCACTTTCGTCGAGCCGCCCAAGGCGGGACCCGGACCCCGGTGCGGCTAGCACACACGTCGCGCAGGACCGGAGCCTAGGGGCTCGGGAAGCCGGACCCACGCAGCCCGTAGAGGGACACACGTTTCCTGCGATCGAAATAGCGGAGCCGACAGAGGTTCGACCGGGTCCTAGTGCGGCTAGCACACACATCGCCCGGGACCGGAGCGTGGCTGTTCGGGAAGGACGGCCGCCGCTCCGGGCAGGACAGAAGCTTTCGTCTCGGGGACAACCAGTCCCCGAGCCAGAGGATGACAGCCTCTTGTTTCACGACACGGCTGCTACGCATGCAGCTCGTGGCCGGACCACTGTGTCGTGGGATCTCCTTCCCCGATTCGCCCAAGACAGAACCCGGACCCCAGTGCGGCTAGCACACACGTCGCCCAGGATAGGAGCGTGGTTGTTCGGGATGGACGGCTGCCGCTCCGTAGAGGACAGAACCCCATGTCCCCGCGACTGCCAGCCCACGAGCCGGCGGAGGACAGCCACATGCTTCGGGGCAAGGCTGGCAGCCACACCGCTTGTGGCGGGTCACTCGTATCTTGCGATCATTTTAGTCGAGCCGCCCAAGGCGGGACCAGGACCCCGGCGCGGCTAGAACACACGTCGCGCAGGACCGGAGCCTAGGGGCTCGGGAAGCCGGACCCACGCAGCCCGTAGAGGGACACACGTTTCCTGCGATCGAAATAGCGGAGCCGACAGAGGTTCGACCGGGTCCTAGTGCAGCTAGCACACACATCGCCCGGGACCGGAGCGTGGCTGTTCGGGAAGGACGGCCGCCGCTCCGGACAGGACAGAAGCTTTCGTCTCGGGGACAGCCAGCCCCCGAGCCAGAGGATGACAGCCTCCTGTTTCACGACACGGCTTCTACGCATGCAGCTCGTGGCCGGACCACTGTGTCGTGGGATCTCCTTCCCCGAGCCGCCCAAGACAGAACCCGGACCCCAGTGCGGCTAGCACACACGTCGCCCAGGACCGAAGCCCAGGGTCCATATCCAGACGCCTGCCGCTCTGGACTGTCTGAATCTTCGGTCCCCGGCACTGCGTAACTCCGAGCCGCTGAACGACAGCCTCCGCTTCTCGACACGGCTGGCAGCCACAGCGCTTGTGGCCGGACAACCGTGTCGTAGGATCTCCTTCCCCGAGGCGCCCGAAATGGGATCCGGACCCCGGTGCGGCGAGCAAACACGACACCCAGGATGGAGTCAAAGGGCTCGGGAAGCCGGACCCTCGCTGCCCGTGGAGGGACACTCGTGTCCTGCGATCGAAAGAGCGGAGCCGACCGAGGTCCCACCCGGACCCCAGTGCGGCTAGCATACACGTCTCCCAGGACCGGAGTCTTGGCGTTCGGGAAAGACGGCGGCCGCTCCGGGACGAATAGTTGCCGAGAGAACGGAACATAGCCTCCTTCTTCGCGGCAAGGCTGGCACCCACACCGCTTGTGGCCGGTTACCCGTGTCTTGCGATCACTTTCGTCGAGCCGCCCAAGGCGGGACCCGGACCCCGGTGCGGCTAGCACACACGTCGCGCAGGACCGGAGCCTAGGGGCTCGGGAAGCCGGACCCACGCAGCCCGTAGAGGGACACACGTTTCCTGCGATCGAAATAGCGGAGCCGACAGAGGTTCGACCGGGTCCTAGTGCGGCTAGCACACACATCGCCCGGGACCGGAGCGTGGCTGTTCGGGAAGGACGGCCGCCGCTCCGGGCAGGACAGAAGCTTTCGTCTCGGGGACAACCAGCCCCCGAGCCAGAGGATGACAGCCTCTTGTTTCACGACACGGCTGCTACGCATGCAGCTCGTGGCCGGACCACTGTGTCGTGGGATCTCCTTCCCCGAGCCGCCCAAGACAGAACCCGGACCCCAGTGCGGCCGGACCCACGCAGCCCGTAGAGGGACACACGTTTCCTGCGATCGAAATAGCGGAGCCGACAGAGGTTCGACCGGGTCCTAGTGCGGCTAGCACACACATCGCCCGGGACCGGAGCGTGGCTGTTCGGGAAGGACGGCCGCCGCTCCGGGCAGGACAGAAGCTTTCGTCTCGGGGACAACCAGCCCCCGAGCCAGAGGATGACAGCCTCTTGTTTCACGACACGGCTGCTACGCATGCAGCTCGTGGCCGGACCACTGTGTCGTGGGATCTCCTTCCCCGAGTCGCCCAAGACAGAACCCGGACCCCAGTGCGGCTAGCACACACGTCGCCCAGGAACGAAGCCCAGGGTCCATATCCAGACGCCTGCCGCTCTGGACTGTCTGAATCTTCGGTCCCCGGCACTGCGTAACTCCGAGCCGCTGAACGACAGCCTCCGCTTCTCGACACGGCTGGCAGCCACAGCGCTTGTGGCCGGACAACCGTGTCGTAGGATCTCCTTCCCCGAGGCGCCCGAAATGGGATCCGGACCCCGGTGCGGCGAGCAAACACGACACCCAGGATGGAGTCAAAGGGCTCGGGAAGCCGGACCCTCGCTGCCCGTGGAGGGACACTCGTGTCCTGCGATCGAAAGAGCGGAGCCGACCGAGGTCCCACCCGGACCCCAGTGCGGCTAGCATACACGTCTCCCAGGACCGGAGTCTTGGCGTTCGGGAAAGACGGCGGCCGCTCCGGGACGAATAGTTGCCGAGAGAACGGAACATAGCCTCCTTCTTCGCGGCAAGGCTGGCACCCACACCGCTTGTGGCCGGTTACCCGAGTCTTGCGATCACTTTCGTCGAGCCGCCCAAGGCGGGACCCGGACCCCGGTGCGGCTAGCACACACGTCGCGCAGGACCGGAGCCTAGGGGCTCGGGAAGCCGGACCCACGCAGCCCGTAGAGGGACACACGTTTCCTGCGATCGAAATAGCGGAGCCGACAGAGGTTCGACCGGGTCCTAGTGCGGCTAGCACACACATCGCCCGGGACCGGAGCGTGGCTGTTCGGGAAGGACGGCCGCCGCTCCGGGCAGGACAGAAGCTTTCGTCTCGGGGACAACCAGCCCCCGAGCCAGAGGATGACAGCCTCCTGTTTCACGACACGGCTTCTACGCATGCAGCTCGTGGCCGGACCACTGTGTCGTGGGATCTCCTTCCCCGAGCCGCCCAAGACAGAACCCGGACCCCAGTGCGGCCGGACCCACGCAGCCCGTAGAGGGACACACGTTTCCTGCGATCGAAATAGCGGAGCCGACAGAGGTTCGACCGGGTCCTAGTGCGGCTAGCACACACATCGCCCGGGACCGGAGCGTGGCTGTTCGGGAAGGACGGCCGCCGCTCCGGGCAGGACAGAAGCTTTCGTCTCGGGGACAACTTTCCCCGAGCCAGAGGATGACAGCCTCTTGTTTCACGACACGGCTTCTACGCATGCAGCTCGTGGCCGGACCACTGTGTCGTGGGATCTCCTTCCCCGAGCCGCCCAAGACAGAACCCGGACCCCAGTGCGGCTAGCACACACGTCGCCCAGGAACGAAGCCCAGGGTCCATATCCAGACGCCTGCCGCTCTGGACTGTCTGAATCTTCGGTCCCCGGCACTGCGTAACTCCGAGCCGCTGAACGACAGCCTCCGCTTCTCGACACGGCTGGCAGCCACAGCGCTTGTGGCCGGACAACCGTGTCGTAGGATCTCCTTCCCCGAGGCGCCCGAAATGGGATCCGGACCCCGGTGCGGCGAGCAAACACGACACCCAGGATGGAGTCAAAGGGCTCGGGAAGCCGGACCCTCGCTGCCCGTGGAGGGACACTCGTGTCCTGCGATCGAAAGAGCGGAGCCGACCGAGGTCCCACCCGGACCCCAGTGCGGCTAGCATACACGTCTCCCAGGACCGGAGTCTTGGCGTTCGGGAAAGACGGCGGCCGCTCCGGGACGAATAGTTGCCGAGAGAACGGAACATAGCCTCCTTCTTCGCGGCAAGGCTGGCACCCACACCGCTTGTGGCCGGTTACCCGTGTCTTGCGATCACTTTCGTCGAGCCGCCCAAGGCGGGACCCGGACCCCGGTGCGGCTAGCACACACGTCGCGCAGGACCGGAGCCTAGGGGCTCGGGAAGCCGGACCCACGCAGCCCGTAGAGGGACACACGTTTCCTGCGATCGAAATAGCGGAGCCGACAGAGGTTCGACCGGGTCCTAGTGCGGCTAGCACACACATCGCCCGGGACCGGAGCGTGGCTGTTCGGGAAGGACGGCCGCCGCTCCGGGCAGGACAGAAGCTTTCGTCTCGGGGACAACCAGCCCCCGAGCCAGAGGATGACAGCCTCTTGTTTCACGACACGGCTGCTACGCATGCAGCTCGTGGCCGGAACACTGTGTCGTGGGATCTCCTTCCCCGATTCGCCCAAGACAGAACCCGGACCCCAGTGCGGCTAGCACACACGTCGCCCAGGATAGGAGCGTGGTTGTTCGGGATGGACGGCTGCCGCTCCGTAGAGGACAGAACCCCATGTCCCCGCGACTGCCAGCCCACGAGCCGGCGGAGGACAGCCACATGCTTCGGGGCAAGGCTGGCAGCCACACCGCTTGTGGCGGGTCACCCGTATCTTGCGATCATTTTAGTCGAGCCGCCCAAGGCGGGACCAGGACCCCGGCGCGACTAGAACACACGTCGCGCAGGACCGGAGCCTAGGGGCTCGAGTAGCCGGACCCAAGCAGCCCGTAGAGGGACACACGTTTCCTGCGATCGAAATAGCGGAGCCGACAGAGGTTCGACCGGGTCCTAGTGCGGCTAGCACACACATCGCCCGGGACCGGAGCGTGGCTGTTCGGGAAGGACGGCCGCCGCTCCGGACAGGACAGAAGCTTTCGTCTCGGGGAAAACCAGCCCCCGAGCCAGAGGATGACAGCCTCTTGTTTCACGACACGGCTGCTACGCATGCAGCTCGTGGCCGGAACACTGTGTCGTGGGATCTCCTTCCCCGAGCCGCCCAAGACAGAACCCGGACCCCAGTGCGGCTAGCACACACGTCGCCCAGGAACGAAGCCCAGGGTCCATATCCAGACGCCTGCCGCTCTGGACTGTCTGAATCTTCGGTCCCCGGCACTGCGTAACTCCGAGCCGCTGAACGACAGCCTCCGCTTCTCGACACGGCTGGCAGCCACAGCGCTTGTGGCCGGACAACCGTGTCGTAGGATCTCCTTCCCCGAGGCGCCCGAAATGGGATCCGGACCCCGGTGCGGCGAGCAAACACGACACCCAGGATGGAGTCAAAGGGCTCGGGAAGCCGGACCCTCGCTGCCCGTGGAGGGACACTCGTGTCCTGCGATCGAAAGAGCGGAGCCGACCGAGGTCCCACCCGGACCCCAGTGCGGCTAGCATACACGTCTCCCAGGACCGGAGTCTTGGCGTTCGGGAAAGACGGCGGCCGCTCCGGGACGAATAGTTGCCGAGAGAACGGAACATAGCCTCCTTCTTCGCGGCAAGGCTGGCACCCACACCGCTTGTGGCCGGTTACCCGTGTCTTGCGATCACTTTCGTCGAGCCGCCCAAGGCGGGACCCGGACCCCGGTGCGGCTAGCACACACGTCGCGCAGGACCGGAGCCTAGGGGCTCGGGAAGCCGGACCCACGCAGCCCGTAGAGGGACACACGTTTCCTGCGATCGAAATAGCGGAGCCGACAGAGGTTCGACCGGGTCCTAGTGCGGCTAGCACACACATCGCCCGGGACCGGAGCGTGGCTGTTCGGGAAGGACGGCCGCCGCTCCGGGCAGGACAGAAGCTTTCGTCTCGGGGACAACCAGCCCCCGAGCCAGAGGATGACAGCCTCTTGTTTCACGACACGGCTGCTACGCATGCAGCTCGTGGCCGGAACACTGTGTCGTGGGATCTCCTTCCCCGATTCGCCCAAGACAGAACCCGGACCCCAGTGCGGCTAGCACACACGTCGCCCAGGATAGGAGCGTGGTTGTTCGGGATGGACGGCTGCCGCTCCGTAGAGGACAGAACCCCATGTCCCCGCGACTGCCAGCCCACGAGCCGGCGGAGGACAGCCACATGCTTCGGGGCAAGGCTGGCAGCCACACCGCTTGTGGCGGGTCACCCGTATCTTGCGATCATTTTAGTCGAGCCGCCCAAGGCGGGACCAGGACCCCGGCGCGACTAGAACACACGTCGCGCAGGACCGGAGCCTAGGGGCTCGAGTAGCCGGACCCAAGCAGCCCGTAGAGGGACACACGTTTCCTGCGATCGAAATAGCGGAGCCGACAGAGGTTCGACCGGGTCCTAGTGCGGCTAGCACACACATCGCCCGGGACCGGAGCGTGGCTGTTCGGGAAGGACGGCCGCCGCTCCGGACAGGACAGAAGCTTTCGTCTCGGGGAAAACCAGCCCCCGAGCCAGAGGATGACAGCCTCCTGTTTCACGACACGGCTTCTACGCATGCAGCTCGTGGCCGGACCACTGTGTCGTGGGATCTCCTTCCCCGAGCCGCCCAAGACAGAACCCGGACCCCAGTGCGGCTAGCACACACGTCGCCCAGGACCGAAGCCCAGGGTCCATATCCAGACGCCTGCCGCTCCGGACTGTCTGAATCCCCGGACCTCGGCACTGCATAACTCCGAGCCGCTGAACGACAGCCTCCGCTTCTCGACACGGCTGGCAGCCACAGCGCTTGTGGCCGGACAACCGTGTCGTAGGATCTCCTTCCCCGAGGCGCCCGAAATGGGATCCGGACCCCGGTGCGGCGAGCAAACACGACACCCAGGATGGAGTCAAAGGGCTCGGGAAGCCGGACCCACGCTGCCCGTGGAGGGACACTCGTGTCCTGCGATCGAAAGAGCGGAGCCGACCGAGGTCCCACCCGGACCCCAGTGCGGCTAGCATACACGTCTCCCAGGACCGGAGTCTTGGCGTTCGGGAAAGACGGCGGCCGCTCCGGGACGAATAGTTGCCGAGAGAACGGAACATAGCCTCCTTCTTCGCGGCAAGGCTGGCAGCCACACCGCTTGTGGCCGGTTACCCGTGTCTTGCGATCACTTTCGTCGAGCCGCCCAAGGCGGGACCCGGACCCCGGTGCGGCTAGCACACACGTCGCGCAGGACCGGAGCCTAGGGGCTCGGGAAGCCGGACCCACGCAGCCCGTAGAGGGACACACGTTTCCTGCGATCGAAATAGCGGAGCCGACAGAGGTTCGACCGGGTCCTAGTGCGGCTAGCACACACATCGCCCGGGACCGGAGCGTGGCTGTTCGGGAAGGACGGCCGCCGCTCCGGGCAGGACAGAAGCTTTCGTCTCGGGGACAACCAGCCCCCGAGCCAGAGGATGACAGCCTCCTGTTTCACGACACGGCTTCTACGCATGCAGCTCGTGGCCGGACCACTGTGTCGTGGGATCTCCTTCCCCGAGCCGCCCAAGACAGAACCCGGACCCCAGTGCGGCCGGACCCACGCAGCCCGTAGAGGGACACACGTTTCCTGCGATCGAAATAGCGGAGCCGACAGAGGTTCGACCGGGTCCTAGTGCGGCTAGCACACACATCGCCCGGGACCGGAGCGTGGCTGATCGGGAAGGACGGCCGCCGCTCCGGGCAGGACAGAAGCTTTCGTCTCGGGGACAACTTTCCCCGAGCCAGAGGATGACAGCCTCTTGTTTCACGACACGGCTGCTACGCATGCAGCTCGTGGCCGGAACACTGTGTCGTGGGATCTCCTTCCCCGAGCCGCCCAAGACAGAACCCGGACCCCAGTGCGGCTAGCACACACGTCGCCCAGGAACGAAGCCCAGGGTCCATATCCAGACGCCTGCCGCTCTGGACTGTCTGAATCTTCGGTCCCCGGCACTGCGTAACTCCGAGCCGCTGAACGACAGCCTCCGCTTCTCGACACGGCTGGCAGCCACAGCGCTTGTGGCCGGACAACCGTGTCGTAGGATCTCCTTCCCCGAGGCGCCCGAAATGGGATCCGGACCCCGGTGCGGCGAGCAAACACGACACCCAGGATGGAGTCAAAGGGCTCGGGAAGCCGGACCCTCGCTGCCCGTGGAGGGACACTCGTGTCCTGCGATCGAAAGAGCGGAGCCGACCGAGGTCCCACCCGGACCCCAGTGCGGCTAGCATACACGTCTCCCAGGACCGGAGTCTTGGCGTTCGGGAAAGACGGCGGCCGCTCCGGGACGAATAGTTGCCGAGAGAACGGAACATAGCCTCCTTCTTCGCGGCAAGGCTGGCAGCCACACCGCTTGTGGCCGGTTACCCGTGTCTTGCGATCACTTTCGTCGAGCCGCCCAAGGCGGGACCCGGACCCCGGTGCGGCTAGCACACACGTCGCGCAGGACCGGAGCCTAGGGGCTCGGGAAGCCGGACCCACGCAGCCCGTAGAGGGACACACGTTTCCTGCGATCGAAATAGCGGAGCCGACAGAGGTTCGACCGGGTCCTAGTGCGGCTAGCACACACATCGCCCGGGACCGGAGCGTGGCTGTTCGGGAAGGACGGCCGCCGCTCCGGGCAGGACAGAAGCTTTCGTCTCGGGGACAACCAGCCCCCGAGCCAGAGGATGACAGCCTCTTGTTTCACGACACGGCTGCTACGCATGCAGCTCGTGGCCGGACCACTGTGTCGTGGGATCTCCTTCCCCGATTCGCCCAAGACAGAACCCGGACCCCAGTGCGGCTAGCACACACGTCGCCCAGGATAGGAGCGTGGTTGTTCGGGATGGACGGCTGCCGCTCCGTAGAGGACAGAACCCCATGTCCCCGCGACTGCCAGCCCACGAGCCGGCGGAGGACAGCCACATGCTTCGGGGCAAGGCTGGCAGCCACACCGCTTGTGGCGGGTCACCCGTATCTTGCGATCATTTTAGTCGAGCCGCCCAAGGCGGGACCAGGACCCCGGCGCGGCTAGAACACACGTCGCGCAGGACCGGAGCCTAGGGGCTCGAGTAGCCGGACCCAAGCAGCCCGTAGAGGGACACACGTTTCCTGCGATCGAAATAGCGGAGCCGACAGAGGTTCGACCGGGTCCTAGTGCGGCTAGCACACACATCGCCCGGGACCGGAGCGTGGCTGTTCGGGAAGGACGGCCGCCGCTCCGGACAGGACAGAAGCTTTCGTCTCGGGGAAAACCAGCCCCCGAGCCAGAGGATGACAGCCTCCTGTTTCACGACACGGCTTCTACGCATGCAGCTCGTGGCCGGACCACTGTGTCGTGGGATCTCCTTCCCCGAGCCGCCCAAGACAGAACCCGGACCCCAGTGCGGCTAGCACACACGTCGCCCAGGACCGAAGCCCAGGGTCCATATCCAGACGCCTGCCGCTCTGGACTGTCTGAATCCCCGGACCCCGGCACTGCGTAACTCCGAGCCGCTGAACGACAGCCTCCGCTTCTCGACACGGCTGGCAGCCACAGCGCTTGTGGCCGGACAACCGTGTCGTAGGATCTCCTTCCCCGAGGCGCCCGAAATGGGATCCGGACCCCGGTGCGGCGAGCAAACACGACACCCAGGATGGAGTCAAAGGGCTCGGGAAGCCGGACCCTCGCTGCCCGTGGAGGGACACTCGTGTCCTGCGATCGAAAGAGCGGAGCCGACCGAGGTCCCACCCGGACCCCAGTGCGGCTAGCATACACGTCTCCCAGGACCGGAGTCTTGGCGTTCGGGAAAGACGGCGGCCGCTCCGGGACGAATAGTTGCCGAGAGAACGGAACATAGCCTCCTTCTTCGCGGCAAGGCTGGCAGCCACACCGCTTGTGGCCGGTTACCCGTGTCTTGCGATCACTTTCGTCGAGCCGCCCAAGGCGGGACCCGGACCCCGGTGCGGCTAGCACACACGTCGCGCAGGACCGGAGCCTAGGGGCTCGGGAAGCCGGACCCACGCAGCCCGTAGACACGTTTCCTGCGATCGAAATAGCGGAGCCGACAGAGGTTCGACCGGGTCCTAGTGCGGCTAGCACACACATCGCCCGGGACCGGAGCGTGGCTGTTCGGGAAGGACGGCCGCCGCTCCGGACAGGACAGAAGCTTTCGTCTCGGGGACAACCAGCCCCCGAGCCAGAGGATGACAGCCTCTTGTTTCACGACACGGCTGCTACGCATGCAGCTCGTGGCCGGAACACTGTGTCGTGGGATCTCCTTCCCCGATTCGCCCAAGACAGAACCCGGACCCCAGTGCGGCTAGCACACACGTCGCCCAGGATAGGAGCGTGGTTGTTCGGGATGGACGGCTGCCGCTCCGTAGAGGACAGAACCCCATGTCCCCGCGACTGCCAGCCCACGAGCCGGCGGAGGACAGCCACATGCTTCGGGGCAAGGCTGGCAGCCACACCGCTTGTGGCGGGTCACCCGTATCTTGCGATCATTTTAGTCGAGCCGCCCAAGGCGGGACCAGGACCCCGGCGCGGCTAGAACACACGTCGCGCAGGACCGGAGCCTAGGGGCTCGAGTAGCCGGACCCAAGCAGCCCGTAGAGGGACACACGTTTCCTGCGATCGAAATAGCGGAGCCGACAGAGGTTCGACCGGGTCCTAGTGCGGCTAGCACACACATCGCCCGGGACCGGAGCGTGGCTGTTCGGGAAGGACGGCCGCCGCTCCGGACAGGACAGAAGCTTTCGTCTCGGGGAAAACCAGCCCCCGAGCCAGAGGATGACAGCCTCCTGTTTCACGACACGGCTTCTACGCATGCAGCTCGTGGCCGGACCACTGTGTCGTGGGATCTCCTTCCCCGAGCCGCCCAAGACAGAACCCGGACCCCAGTGCGGCTAGCACACACGTCGCCCAGGACCGAAGCCCAGGGTCCATATCCAGACGCCTGCCGCTCCGGACTGTCTGAATCTTCGGTCCCCGGCACTGCGTAACTCCGAGCCGCTGAACGACAGCCTCCGCTTCTCGACACGGCTGGCAGCCACAGCGCTTGTGGCCGGACAACCGTGTCGTAGGATCTCCTTCCCCGAGGCGCCCGAAATGGGATCCGGACCCCGGTGCGGCGAGCAAACACGACACCCAGGATGGAGTCAAAGGGCTCGGGAAGCCGGACCCTCGCTGCCCGTGGAGGGACACTCGTGTCCTGCGATCGAAAGAGCGGAGCCGACCGAGGTCCCACCCGGACCCCAGTGCGGCTAGCATACACGTCTCCCAGGACCGGAGTCTTGGCGTTCGGGAAAGACGGCGGCCGCTCCGGGACGAATAGTTGCCGAGAGAACGGAACATAGCCTCCTTCTTCGCGGCAAGGCTGGCACCCACACCGCTTGTGGCCGGTTACCCGTGTCTTGCGATCACTTTCGTCGAGCCGCCCAAGGCGGGACCCGGACCCCGGTGCGGCTAGCACACACGTCGCGCAGGACCGGAGCCTAGGGGCTCGGGAAGCCGGACCCACGCAGCCCGTAGAGGGACACACGTTTCCTGCGATCGAAATAGCGGAGCCGACAGAGGTTCGACCGGGTCCTAGTGCGGCTAGCACACACATCGCCCGGGACCGGAGCGTGGCTGTTCGGGAAGGACGGCCGCCGCTCCGGGCAGGACAGAAGCTTTCGTCTCGGGGACAACCAGCCCCCGAGCCAGAGGATGACAGCCTCTTGTTTCACGACACGGCTGCTACGCATGCAGCTCGTGGCCGGAACACTGTGTCGTGGGATCTCCTTCCCCGATTCGCCCAAGACAGAACCCGGACCCCAGTGCGGCTAGCACACACGTCGCCCAGGATAGGAGCGTGGTTGTTCGGGATGGACGGCTGCCGCTCCGTAGAGGACAGAACCCCATGTCCCCGCGACTGCCAGCCCACGAGCCGGCGGAGGACAGCCACATGCTTCGGGGCAAGGCTGGCAGCCACACCGCTTGCGGCGGGTCACTCGTATCTTGCGATCATTTTAGTCGAGCCGCCCAAGGCGGGACCAGGACCCCGGCGCGACTAGAACACACGTCGCGCAGGACCGGAGCCTAGGGGCTCGAGTAGCCGGACCCACGCAGCCCGTAGAGGGACACACGTTTCCTGCGATCGAAATAGCGGAGCCGACAGAGGTTCGACCGGGTCCTAGTGCAGCTAGCACACACATCGCCCGGGACCGGAGCGTGGCTGTTCGGGAAGGACGGCCGCCGCTCCGGACAGGACAGAAGCTTTCGTCTCGGGGACAGCCAGCCCCCGAGCCAGAGGATGACAGCCTCCTGTTTCACGACACGGCTTCTACGCATGCAGCTCGTGGCCGGACCACTGTGTCGTGGGATCTCCTTCCCCGAGCCGCCCAAGACAGAACCCGGACCCCAGTGCGGCTAGCACACACGTCGCCCAGGACCGAAGCCCAGGGTCCATATCCAGACGCCTGCCGCTCTGGACTGTCTGAATCCCCGGACCCCGGCACTGCGTAACTCCGAGCCGCTGAACGACAGCCTCCGCTTCTCGACACGGCTGGCAGCCACAGCGCTTGTGGCCGGACAACCGTGTCGTAGGATCTCCTTCCCCGAGGCGCCCGAAATGGGATCCGGACCCCGGTGCGGCGAGCAAACACGACACCCAGGATGGAGTCAAAGGGCTCGGGAAGCCGGACCCTCGCTGCCCGTGGAGGGACACTCGTGTCCTGCGATCGAAAGAGCGGAGCCGACCGAGGTCCCACCCGGACCCCAGTGCGGCTAGCATACACGTCTCCCAGGACCGGAGTCTTGGCGTTCGGGAAAGACGGCGGCCGCTCCGGGACGAATAGTTGCCGAGAGAACGGAACATAGCCTCCTTCTTCGCGGCAAGGCTGGCACCCACACCGCTTGTGGCCGGTTACCCGTGTCTTGCGATCACTTTCGTCGAGCCGCCCAAGGCGGGACCCGGACCCCGGTGCGGCTAGCACACACGTCGCGCAGGACCGGAGCCTAGGGGCTCGGGAAGCCGGACCCACGCAGCCCGTAGAGGGACACACGTTTCCTGCGATCGAAATAGCGGAGCCGACAGAGGTTCGACCGGGTCCTAGTGCGGCTAGCACACACATCGCCCGGGACCGGAGCGTGGCTGTTCGGGAAGGACGGCCGCCGCTCCGGGCAGGACAGAAGCTTTCGTCTCGGGGACAACCAGTCCCCGAGCCAGAGGATGACAGCCTCTTGTTTCACGACACGGCTGCTACGCATGCAGCTCGTGGCCGGAACACTGTGTCGTGGGATCTCCTTCCCCGATTCGCCCAAGACAGAACCCGGACCCCAGTGCGGCTAGCACACACGTCGCCCAGGATAGGAGCGTGGTTGTTCGGGATGGACGGCTGCCGCTCCGTAGAGGACAGAACCCCATGTCCCCGCGACTGCCAGCCCACGAGCCGGCGGAGGACAGCCACATGCTTCGGGGCAAGGCTGGCAGCCACACCGCTTGCGGCGGGTCACTCGTATCTTGCGATCATTTTAGTCGAGCCGCCCAAGGCGGGACCAGGACCCCGGCGCGACTAGAACACACGTCGCGCAGGACCGGAGCCTAGGGGCTCGAGTAGCCGGACCCACGCAGCCCGTAGAGGGACACACGTTTCCTGCGATCGAAATAGCGGAGCCGACAGAGGTTCGACCGGGTCCTAGTGCAGCTAGCACACACATCGCCCGGGACCGGAGCGTGGCTGTTCGGGAAGGACGGCCGCCGCTCCGGACAGGACAGAAGCTTTCGTCTCGGGGACAGCCAGCCCCCGAGCCAGAGGATGACAGCCTCCTGTTTCACGACACGGCTTCTACGCATGCAGCTCGTGGCCGGACCACTGTGTCGTGGGATCTCCTTCCCCGAGTCGCCCAAGACAGAACCCGAACCCCAGTGCGGCTAGCACACACGTCGCCCAGGACCGAAGCCCAGGGTCCATATCCAGACGCCTGCCGCTCTGGACTGTCTGAATCTTCGGTCCCCGGCACTGCGTAACTCCGAGCCGCTGAACGACAGCCTCCGCTTCTCGACACGGCTGGCAGCCACAGCGCTTGTGGCCGGACAACCGTGTCGTAGGATCTCCTTCCCCGAGGCGCCCGAAATGGGATCCGGACCCCGGTGCGGCGAGCAAACACGACACCCAGGATGGAGTCAAAGGGCTCGGGAAGCCGGACCCTCGCTGCCCGTGGAGGGACACTCGTGTCCTGCGATCGAAAGAGCGGAGCCGACCGAGGTCCCACCCGGACCCCAGTGCGGCTAGCATACACGTCTCCCAGGACCGGAGTCTTGGCGTTCGGGAAAGACGGCGGCCGCTCCGGGACGAATAGTTGCCGAGAGAACGGAACATAGCCTCCTTCTTCGCGGCAAGGCTGGCAGCCACACCGCTTGTGGCCGGTTACCCGTGTCTTGCGATCACTTTCGTCGAGCCGCCCAAGGCGGGACCCGGACCCCGGTGCGGCTAGCACACACGTCGCGCAGGACCGGAGCCTAGGGGCTCGGGAAGCCGGACCCACGCAGCCCGTAGAGGGACACACGTTTCCTGCGATCGAAATAGCGGAGCCGACAGAGGTTCGACCGGGTCCTAGTGCGGCTAGCACACACATCGCCCGGGACCGGAGCGTGGCTGTTCGGGAAGGACGGCCGCCGCTCCGGGCAGGACAGAAGCTTTCGTCTCGGGGACAACCAGCCCCCGAGCCAGAGGATGACAGCCTCCTGTTTCACGACACGGCTTCTACGCATGCAGCTCGTGGCCGGACCACTGTGTCGTGGGATCTCCTTCCCCGAGCCGCCCAAGACAGAACCCGGACCCCAGTGCGGCCGGACCCACGCAGCCCGTAGAGGGACACACGTTTCCTGCGATCGAAATAGCGGAGCCGACAGAGGTTCGACCGGGTCCTAGTGCGGCTAGCACACACATCGCCCGGGACCGGAGCGTGGCTGTTCGGGAAGGACGGCCGCCGCTCCGGGCAGGACAGAAGCTTTCGTCTCGGGGACAACTTTCCCCGAGCCAGAGGATGACAGCCTCTTGTTTCACGACACGGCTGCTACGCATGCAGCTCGTGGCCGGAACACTGTGTCGTGGGATCTCCTTCCCCGAGCCGCCCAAGACAGAACCCGGACCCCAGTGCGGCTAGCACACACGTCGCCCAGGAACGAAGCCCAGGGTCCATATCCAGACGCCTGCCGCTCTGGACTGTCTGAATCTTCGGTCCCCGGCACTGCGTAACTCCGAGCCGCTGAACGACAGCCTCCGCTTCTCGACACGGCTGGCAGCCACAGCGCTTGTGGCCGGACAACCGTGTCGTAGGATCTCCTTCCCCGAGGCGCCCGAAATGGGATCCGGACCCCGGTGCGGCGAGCAAACACGACACCCAGGATGGAGTCAAAGGGCTCGGGAAGCCGGACCCTCGCTGCCCGTGGAGGGACACTCGTGTCCTGCGATCGAAAGAGCGGAGCCGACCGAGGTCCCACCCGGACCCCAGTGCGGCTAGCATACACGTCTCCCAGGACCGGAGTCTTGGCGTTCGGGAAAGACGGCGGCCGCTCCGGGACGAATAGTTGCCGAGAGAACGGAACATAGCCTCCTTCTTCGCGGCAAGGCTGGCAGCCACACCGCTTGTGGCCGGTTACCCGTGTCTTGCGATCACTTTCGTCGAGCCGCCCAAGGCGGGACCCGGACCCCGGTGCGGCTAGCACACACGTCGCGCAGGACCGGAGCCTAGGGGCTCGGGAAGCCGGACCCACGCAGCCCGTAGAGGGACACACGTTTCCTGCGATCGAAATAGCGGAGCCGACAGAGGTTCGACCGGGTCCTAGTGCGGCTAGCACACACATCGCCCGGGACCGGAGCGTGGCTGTTCGGGAAGGACGGCCGCCGCTCCGGGCAGGACAGAAGCTTTCGTCTCGGGGACAACCAGCCCCCGAGCCAGAGGATGACAGCCTCTTGTTTCACGACACGGCTGCTACGCATGCAGCTCGTGGCCGGAACACTGTGTCGTGGGATCTCCTTCCCCGATTCGCCCAAGACAGAACCCGGACCCCAGTGCGGCTAGCACACACGTCGCCCAGGATAGGAGCGTGGTTGTTCGGGATGGACGGCTGCCGCTCCGTAGAGGACAGAACCCCATGTCCCCGCGACTGCCAGCCCACGAGCCGGCGGAGGACAGCCACATGCTTCGGGGCAAGGCTGGCAGCCACACCGCTTGAGGCGGGTCACTCGTATCTTGCGATCATTTTAGTCGAGCCGCCCAAGGCGGGACCAGGACCCCGGCGCGACTAGAACACACGTCGCGCAGGACCGGAGCCTAGGGGCTCGAGTAGCCGGACCCAAGCAGCCCGTAGAGGGACACACGTTTCCTGCGATCGAAATAGCGGAGCCGACAGAGGTTCGACCGGGTCCTAGTGCAGCTAGCACACACATCGCCCGGGACCGGAGCGTGGCTGTTCGGGAAGGACGGCCGCCGCTCCGGACAGGACAGAAGCTTTCGTCTCGGGGAAAACCAGCCCCCGAGCCAGAGGATGACAGCCTCCTGTTTCACGACACGGCTTCTACGCATGCAGCTCGTGGCCGGACCACTGTGTCGTGGGATCTCCTTCCCCGAGCCGCCCAAGACAGAACCCGGACCCCAGTGCGGCTAGCACACACGTCGCCCAGGACCGAAGCCCAGGGTCCATATCCAGACGCCTGCCGCTCCGGACTGTCTGAATCCCCGGACCTCGGCACTGCGTAACTCCGAGCCGCTGAACGACAGCCTCCGCTTCTCGACACGGCTGGCAGCCACAGCGCTTGTGGCCGGACAACCGTGTCGTAGGATCTCCTTCCCCGAGGCGCCCGAAATGGGATCCGGACCCCGGTGCGGCGAGCAAACACGACACCCAGGATGGAGTCAAAGGGCTCGGGAAGCCGGACCCACGCTGCCCGTGGAGGGACACTCGTGTCCTGCGATCGAAAGAGCGGAGCCGACCGAGGTCCCACCCGGACCCCAGTGCGGCTAGCATACACGTCTCCCAGGACCGGAGTCTTGGCGTTCGGGAAAGACGGCGGCCGCTCCGGGACGAATAGTTGCCGAGAGAACGGAACATAGCCTCCTTCTTCGCGGCAAGGCTGGCAGCCACACCGCTTGTGGCCGGTTACCCGTGTCTTGCGATCACTTTCGTCGAGCCGCCCAAGGCGGGACCCGGACCCCGGTGCGGCTAGCACACACGTCGCGCAGGACCGGAGCCTAGGGGCTCGGGAAGCCGGACCCACGCAGCCCGTAGAGGGACACACGTTTCCTGCGATCGAAATAGCGGAGCCGACAGAGGTTCGACCGGGTCCTAGTGCGGCTAGCACACACATCGCCCGGGACCGGAGCGTGGCTGTTCGGGAAGGACGGCCGCCGCTCCGGGCAGGACAGAAGCTTTCGTCTCGGGGACAACCAGTCCCCGAGCCAGAGGATGACAGCCTCTTGTTTCACGACACGGCTGCTACGCATGCAGCTCGTGGCCGGAACACTGTGTCGTGGGATCTCCTTCCCCGATTCGCCCAAGACAGAACCCGGACCCCAGTGCGGCTAGCACACACGTCGCCCAGGATAGGAGCGTGGTTGTTCGGGATGGACGGCTGCCGCTCCGTAGAGGACAGAACCCCATGTCCCCGCGACTGCCAGCCCACGAGCCGGCGGAGGACAGCCACATGCTTCGGGGCAAGGCTGGCAGCCACACCGCTTGAGGCGGGTCACTCGTATCTTGCGATCATTTTAGTCGAGCCGCCCAAGGCGGGACCAGGACCCCGGCGCGACTAGAACACACGTCGCGCAGGACCGGAGCCTAGGGGCTCGAGTAGCCGGACCCAAGCAGCCCGTAGAGGGACACACGTTTCCTGCGATCGAAATAGCGGAGCCGACAGAGGTTCGACCGGGTCCTAGTGCAGCTAGCACACACATCGCCCGGGACCGGAGCGTGGCTGTTCGGGAAGGACGGCCGCCGCTCCGGACAGGACAGAAGCTTTCGTCTCGGGGACAGCCAGCCCCCGAGCCAGAGGATGACAGCCTCCTGTTTCACGACACGGCTTCTACGCATGCAGCTCGTGGCCGGACCACTGTGTCGTGGGATCTCCTTCCCCGAGTCGCCCAAGACAGAACCCGAACCCCAGTGCGGCTAGCACACACGTCGCCCAGGACCGAAGCCCAGGGTCCATATCCAGACGCCTGCCGCTCTGGACTGTCTGAATCTTCGGTCCCCGGCACTGCGTAACTCCGAGCCGCTGAACGACAGCCTCCGCTTCTCGACACGGCTGGCAGCCACAGCGCTTGTGGCCGGACAACCGTGTCGTAGGATCTCCTTCCCCGAGGCGCCCGAAATGGGATCCGGACCCCGGTGCGGCGAGCAAACACGACACCCAGGATGGAGTCAAAGGGCTCGGGAAGCCGGACCCTCGCTACCCGTGGAGGGACACTCGTGTCCTGCGATCGAAAGAGCGGAGCCGACCGAGGTCCCACCCGGACCCCAGTGCGGCTAGCATACACGTCTCCCAGGACCGGAGTCTTGGCGTTCGGGAAAGACGGCGGCCGCTCCGGGACGAATAGTTGCCGAGAGAACGGAACATAGCCTCCTTCTTCGCGGCAAGGCTGGCACCCACACCGCTTGTGGCCGGTTACCCGTGTCTTGCGATCACTTTCGTCGAGCCGCCCAAGGCGGGACCCGGACCCCGGTGCGGCTAGCACACACGTCGCGCAGGACCGGAGCCTAGGGGCTCGGGAAGCCGGACCCACGCAGCCCGTAGAGGGACACACGTTTCCTGCGATCGAAATAGCGGAGCCGACAGAGGTTCGACCGGGTCCTAGTGCGGCTAGCACACACATCGCCCGGGACCGGAGCGTGGCTGTTCGGGAAGGACGGCCGCCGCTCCGGACAGGACAGAAGCTTTCGTCTCGGGGACAACCAGCCCCCGAGCCAGAGGATGACAGCCTCTTGTTTCACGACACGGCTGCTACGCATGCAGCTCGTGGCCGGAACACTGTGTCGTGGGATCTCCTTCCCCGATTCGCCCAAGACAGAACCCGGACCCCAGTGCGGCTAGCACACACGTCGCCCAGGATAGGAGCGTGGTTGTTCGGGATGGACGGCTGCCGCTCCGTAGAGGACAGAACCCCATGTCCCCGCGACTGCCAGCCCACGAGCCGGCGGAGGACAGCCACATGCTTCGGGGCAAGGCTGGCAGCCACACCGCTTGTGGCGGGTCACCGTATCTTGCGATCATTTTAGTCGAGCCGCCCAAGGCGGGACCAGGACCCCGGCGCGGCTAGAACACACGTCGCGCAGGACCGGAGCCTAGGGGCTCGAGTAGCCGGACCCAAGCAGCCCGTAGAGGGACACACGTTTCCTGCGATCGAAATAGCGGAGCCGACAGAGGTTCGACCGGGTCCTAGTGCGGCTAGCACACACATCGCCCGGGACCGGAGCGTGGCTGTTCGGGAAGGACGGCCGCCGCTCCGGGCAGGACAGAAGCTTTCGTCTCGGGGACAACTTTCCCCGAGCCAGAGGATGACAGCCTCTTGTTTCACGACACGGCTGCTACGCATGCAGCTCGTGGCCGGAACACTGTGTCGTGGGATCTCCTTCCCCGAGCCGCCCAAGACAGAACCCGGACCCCAGTGCGGCTAGCACACACGTCGCCCAGGAACGAAGCCCAGGGTCCATATCCAGACGCCTGCCGCTCTGGACTGTCTGAATCTTCGGTCCCCGGCACTGCGTAACTCCGAGCCGCTGAACGACAGCCTCCGCTTCTCGACACGGCTGGCAGCCACAGCGCTTGTGGCCGGACAACCGTGTCGTAGGATCTCCTTCCCCGAGGCGCCCGAAATGGGATCCGGACCCCGGTGCGGCGAGCAAACACGACACCCAGGATGGAGTCAAAGGGCTCGGGAAGCCGGACCCTCGCTGCCCGTGGAGGGACACTCGTGTCCTGCGATCGAAAGAGCGGAGCCGACCGAGGTCCCACCCGGACCCCAGTGCGGCTAGCATACACGTCTCCCAGGACCGGAGTCTTGGCGTTCGGGAAAGACGGCGGCCGCTCCGGGACGAATAGTTGCCGAGAGAACGGAACATAGCCTCCTTCTTCGCGGCAAGGCTGGCAGCCACACCGCTTGTGGCCGGTTACCCGTGTCTTGCGATCACTTTCGTCGAGCCGCCCAAGGCGGGACCCGGACCCCGGTGCGGCTAGCACACACGTCGCGCAGGACCGGAGCCTAGGGGCTCGGGAAGCCGGACCCACGCAGCCCGTAGAGGGACGCACGTTTCCTGCGATCGAAATAGCGGAGCCGACAGAGGTTCGACCGGGTCCTAGTGCGGCTAGCACACACATCGCCCGGGACCGGAGCGTGGCTGTTCGGGAAGGACGGCCGCCGCTCCGGGCAGGACAGAAGCTTTCGTCTCGGGGACAACCAGCCCCCGAGCCAGAGGATGACAGCCTCTTGTTTCACGACACGGCTGCTACGCATGCAGCTCGTGGCCGGAACACTGTGTCGTGGGATCTCCTTCCCCGATTCGCCCAAGACAGAACCCGGACCCCAGTGCGGCTAGCACACACGTCGCCCAGGATAGGAGCGTGGTTGTTCGGGATGGACGGCTGCCGCTCCGTAGAGGACAGAACCCCATGTCCCCGCGACTGCCAGCCCACGAGCCGGCGGAGGACAGCCACATGCTTCGGGGCAAGGCTGGCAGCCACACCGCTTGTGGCGGGTCACCGTATCTTGCGATCATTTTAGTCGAGCCGCCCAAGGCGGGACCAGGACCCCGGCGCGGCTAGAACACACGTCGCGCAGGACCGGAGCCTAGGGGCTCGAGTAGCCGGACCCAAGCAGCCCGTAGAGGGACACACGTTTCCTGCGATCGAAATAGCGGAGCCGACAGAGGTTCGACCGGGTCCTAGTGCGGCTAGCACACACATCGCCCGGGACCGGAGCGTGGCTGTTCGGGAAGGACGGCCGCCGCTCCGGACAGGACAGAAGCTTTCGTCTCGGGGAAAACCAGCCCCCGAGCCAGAGGATGACAGCCTCCTGTTTCACGACACGGCTTCTACGCATGCAGCTCGTGGCCGGACCACTGTGTCGTGGGATCTCCTTCCCCGAGCCGCCCAAGACAGAACCCGGACCCCAGTGCGGCTAGCACACACGTCGCCCAGGACCGAAGCCCAGGGTCCATATCCAGACGCCTGCCGCTCCGGACTGTCTGAATCTTCGGTCCCCGGCACTGCGTAACTCCGAGCCGCTGAACGACAGCCTCCGCTTCTCGACACGGCTGGCAGCCACAGCGCTTGTGGCCGGACAACCGTGTCGTAGGATCTCCTTCCCCGAGGCGCCCGAAATGGGATCCGGACCCCGGTGCGGCGAGCAAACACGACACCCAGGATGGAGTCAAAGGGCTCGGGAAGCCGGACCCTCGCTGCCCGTGGAGGGACACTCGTGTCCTGCGATCGAAAGAGCGGAGCCGACCGAGGTCCCACCCGGACCCCAGTGCGGCTAGCATACACGTCTCCCAGGACCGGAGTCTTGGCGTTCGGGAAAGACGGCGGCCGCTCCGGGACGAATAGTTGCCGAGAGAACGGAACATAGCCTCCTTCTTCGCGGCAAGGCTGGCAGCCACACCGCTTGTGGCCGGTTACCCGTGTCTTGCGATCACTTTCGTCGAGCCGCCCAAGGCGGGACCCGGACCCCGGTGCGGCTAGCACACACGTCGCGCAGGACCGGAGCCTAGGGGCTCGGGAAGCCGGACCCACGCAGCCCGTAGAGGGACACACGTTTCCTGCGATCGAAATAGCGGAGCCGACAGAGGTTCGACCGGGTCCTAGTGCGGCTAGCACACACATCGCCCGGGACCGGAGCGTGGCTGTTCGGGAAGGACGGCCGCCGCTCCGGGCAGGACAGAAGCTTTCGTCTCGGGGACAACCAGTCCCCGAGCCAGAGGATGACAGCCTCTTGTTTCACGACACGGCTGCTACGCATGCAGCTCGTGGCCGGAACACTGTGTCGTGGGATCTCCTTCCCCGATTCGCCCAAGACAGAACCCGGACCCCAGTGCGGCTAGCACACACGTCGCCCAGGATAGGAGCGTGGTTGTTCGGGATGGACGGCTGCCGCTCCGTAGAGGACAGAACCCCATGTCCCCGCGACTGCCAGCCCACGAGCCGGCGGAGGACAGCCACATGCTTCGGGGCAAGGCTGGCAGCCACACCGCTTGCGGCGGGTCACTCGTATCTTGCGATCATTTTAGTCGAGCCGCCCAAGGCGGGACCAGGACCCCGGCGCGGCTAGAACACACGTCGCGCAGGACCGGAGCCTAGGGGCTCGAGTAGCCGGACCCACGCAGCCCGTAGAGGGACACACGTTTCCTGCGATCGAAATAGCGGAGCCGACAGAGGTTCGACCGGGTCCTAGTGCAGCTAGCACACACATCGCCCGGGACCGGAGCGTGGCTGTTCGGGAAGGACGGCCGCCGCTCCGGACAGGACAGAAGCTTTCGTCTCGGGGACAGCCAGCCCCCGAGCCAGAGGATGACAGCCTCTTGTTTCACGACACGGCTTCTACGCATGCAGCTCGTGGCCGGACCACTGTGTCGTGGGATCTCCTTCCCCGAGCCGCCCAAGACAGAACCCGGACCCCAGTGCGGCTAGCACACACGTCGCCCAGGACCGAAGCCCAGGGTCCATATCCAGACGCCTGCCGCTCTGGACTGTCTGAATCTTCGGTCCCCGGCACTGCGTAACTCCGAGCCGCTGAACGACAGCCTCCGCTTCTCGACACGGCTGGCAGCCACAGCGCTTGTGGCCGGACAACCGTGTCGTAGGATCTCCTTCCCCGAGGCGCCCGAAATGGGATCCGGACCCCGGTGCGGCGAGCAAACACGACACCCAGGATGGAGTCAAAGGGCTCGGGAAGCCGGACCCTCGCTGCCCGTGGAGGGACACTCGTGTCCTGCGATCGAAAGAGCGGAGCCGACCGAGGTCCCACCCGGACCCCAGTGCGGCTAGCATACACGTCTCCCAGGACCGGAGTCTTGGCGTTCGGGAAAGACGGCGGCCGCTCCGGGACGAATAGTTGCCGAGAGAACGGAACATAGCCTCCTTCTTCGCGGCAAGGCTGGCAGCCACACCGCTTGTGGCCGGTTACCCGTGTCTTGCGATCACTTTCGTCGAGCCGCCCAAGGCGGGACCCGGACCCCGGTGCGGCTAGCACACACGTCGCGCAGGACCGGAGCCTAGGGGCTCGAGTAGCCGGACCCAAGCAGCCCGTAGAGGGACACACGTTTCCTGCGATCGAAATAGCGGAGCCGACAGAGGTTCGACCGGGTCCTAGTGCGGCTAGCACACACATCGCCCGGGACCGGAGCGTGGCTGTTCGGGAAGGACGGCCGCCGCTCCGGACAGGACAGAAGCTTTCGTCTCGGGGAAAACCAGCCCCCGAGCCAGAGGATGACAGCCTCCTGTTTCACGACACGGCTTCTACGCATGCAGCTCGTGGCCGGACCACTGTGTCGTGGGATCTCCTTCCCCGAGCCGCCCAAGACAGAACCCGGACCCCAGTGCGGCTAGCACACACGTCGCCCAGGACCGAAGCCCAGGGTCCATATCCAGACGCCTGCCGCTCCGGACTGTCTGAATCTTCGGTCCCCGGCACTGCGTAACTCCGAGCCGCTGAACGACAGCCTCCGCTTCTCGACACGGCTGGCAGCCACAGCGCTTGTGGCCGGACAACCGTGTCGTAGGATCTCCTTCCCCGAGGCGCCCGAAATGGGATCCGGACCCCGGTGCGGCGAGCAAACACGACACCCAGGATGGAGTCAAAGGGCTCGGGAAGCCGGACCCTCGCTGCCCGTGGAGGGACACTCGTGTCCTGCGATCGAAAGAGCGGAGCCGACCGAGGTCCCACCCGGACCCCAGTGCGGCTAGCATACACGTCTCCCAGGACCGGAGTCTTGGCGTTCGGGAAAGACGGCGGCCGCTCCGGGACGAATAGTTGCCGAGAGAACGGAACATAGCCTCCTTCTTCGCGGCAAGGCTGGCAGCCACACCGCTTGTGGCCGGTTACCCGTGTCTTGCGATCACTTTCGTCGAGCCGCCCAAGGCGGGACCCGGACCCCGGTGCGGCTAGCACACACGTCGCGCAGGACCGGAGCCTAGGGGCTCGGGAAGCCGGACCCACGCAGCCCGTAGAGGGACACACGTTTCCTGCGATCGAAATAGCGGAGCCGACAGAGGTTCGACCGGGTCCTAGTGCGGCTAGCACACACATCGCCCGGGACCGGAGCGTGGCTGTTCGGGAAGGACGGCCGCCGCTCCGGGCAGGACAGAAGCTTTCGTCTCGGGGACAACCAGTCCCCGAGCCAGAGGATGACAGCCTCTTGTTTCACGACACGGCTGCTACGCATGCAGCTCGTGGCCGGAACACTGTGTCGTGGGATCTCCTTCCCCGATTCGCCCAAGACAGAACCCGGACCCCAGTGCGGCTAGCACACACGTCGCCCAGGATAGGAGCGTGGTTGTTCGGGATGGACGGCTGCCGCTCCGTAGAGGACAGAACCCCATGTCCCCGCGACTGCCAGCCCACGAGCCGGCGGAGGACAGCCACATGCTTCGGGGCAAGGCTGGCAGCCACACCGCTTGCGGCGGGTCACTCGTATCTTGCGATCATTTTAGTCGAGCCGCCCAAGGCGGGACCAGGACCCCGGCGCGGCTAGAACACACGTCGCGCAGGACCGGAGCCTAGGGGCTCGAGTAGCCGGACCCACGCAGCCCGTAGAGGGACACACGTTTCCTGCGATCGAAATAGCGGAGCCGACAGAGGTTCGACCGGGTCCTAGTGCAGCTAGCACACACATCGCCCGGGACCGGAGCGTGGCTGTTCGGGAAGGACGGCCGCCGCTCCGGACAGGACAGAAGCTTTCGTCTCGGGGACAGCCAGCCCCCGAGCCAGAGGATGACAGCCTCTTGTTTCACGACACGGCTTCTACGCATGCAGCTCGTGGCCGGACCACTGTGTCGTGGGATCTCCTTCCCCGAGCCGCCCAAGACAGAACCCGGACCCCAGTGCGGCTAGCACACACGTCGCCCAGGACCGAAGCCCAGGGTCCATATCCAGACGCCTGCCGCTCTGGACTGTCTGAATCTTCGGTCCCCGGCACTGCGTAACTCCGAGCCGCTGAACGACAGCCTCCGCTTCTCGACACGGCTGGCAGCCACAGCGCTTGTGGCCGGACAACCGTGTCGTAGGATCTCCTTCCCCGAGGCGCCCGAAATGGGATCCGGACCCCGGTGCGGCGAGCAAACACGACACCCAGGATGGAGTCAAAGGGCTCGGGAAGCCGGACCCTCGCTGCCCGTGGAGGGACACTCGTGTCCTGCGATCGAAAGAGCGGAGCCGACCGAGGTCCCACCCGGACCCCAGTGCGGCTAGCATACACGTCTCCCAGGACCGGAGTCTTGGCGTTCGGGAAAGACGGCGGCCGCTCCGGGACGAATAGTTGCCGAGAGAACGGAACATAGCCTCCTTCTTCGCGGCAAGGCTGGCAGCCACACCGCTTGTGGCCGGTTACCCGTGTCTTGCGATCACTTTCGTCGAGCCGCCCAAGGCGGGACCCGGACCCCGGTGCGGCTAGCACACACGTCGCGCAGGACCGGAGCCTAGGGGCTCGGGAAGCCGGACCCACGCAGCCCGTAGAGGGACACACGTTTCCTGCGATCGAAATAGCGGAGCCGACAGAGGTTCGACCGGGTCCTAGTGCGGCTAGCACACACATCGCCCGGGACCGGAGCGTGGCTGTTCGGGAAGGACGGCCGCCGCTCCGGGCAGGACAGAAGCTTTCGTCTCGGGGACAACCAGTCCCCGAGCCAGAGGATGACAGCCTCTTGTTTCACGACACGGCTGCTACGCATGCAGCTCGTGGCCGGAACACTGTGTCGTGGGATCTCCTTCCCCGATTCGCCCAAGACAGAACCCGGACCCCAGTGCGGCTAGCACACACGTCGCCCAGGATAGGAGCGTGGTTGTTCGGGATGGACGGCTGCCGCTCCGTAGAGGACAGAACCCCATGTCCCCGCGACTGCCAGCCCACGAGCCGGCGGAGGACAGCCACACGCTTCGGGGCAAGGCTGGCAGCCACACCGCTTGTGGCGGGTCACCCGTATCTTGCGATCATTTTAGTCGAGCCGCCCAAGGCGGGACCCGGACCCCGGTGCGGCTAGCACACACGTCGCGCAGGACCGGAGCCTAGGGGCTCGAGTAGCCGGACCCAAGCAGCCCGTAGAGGGACACACGTTTCCTGCGATCAAAATAGCGGAGCCGACAGAGGTTCGACCGGGTCCTAGTGCGGCTAGCACACACATCGCCCGGGACCGGAGCGTGGCTGTTCGGGAAGGACGGCCGCCGCTCCGGACAGGACAGAAGCTTTCGTCTCGGGGACAACCAGCCCCAGAGCCAGAGGATGACAGCCTCCTGTTTCACGACACGGCTTCTACGCATGCAGCTCGTGGCCGGACCACTGTGTCGTGGGATCTCCTTCCCCGATTCGCCCAAGACAGAACCCGAACCCCAGTGCGGCTAGCACACACGTCGCCCAGGACCGAAGCCCAGGGTCCATATCCAGACGCCTGCCGCTCTGGACTGTCTGAATCCCCGGACCCCGGCACTGCGTAACTCCGAGCCGCTGAACGACAGCCTCCGCTTCTCGACACGGCTGGCAGCCACAGCGCTTGTGGCCGGACAACCGTGTCGTAGGATCTCCTTCCCCGAGGCGCCCGAAATGGGATCCGGACCCCGGTGCGGCGAGCAAACACGACACCCAGGATGGAGTCAAAGGGCTCGGGAAGCCGGACCCTCGCTGCCCGTGGAGGGACACTCGTGTCCTGCGATCGAAAGAGCGGAGCCGACCGAGGTCCCACCCGGACCCCAGTGCGGCTAGCATACACGTCTCCCAGGACCGGAGTCTTGGCGTTCGGGAAAGACGGCGGCCGCTCCGGGACGAATAGTTGCCGAGAGAACGGAACATAGCCTCCTTCTTCGCGGCAAGGCTGGCACCCACACCGCTTGGGGCCGGTTACCTGTGTCTTGCGATCACTTTCGTCGAGCCGCCCAAGGCGGGACCCGGACCCCGGTGCGGCTAGCACACACGTCGCGCAGGACCGGAGCCTAGGGGCTCGGGAAGCCGGACCCACGCAGCCCGTAGAGGGACACACGTTTCCTGCGATCGAAATAGCGGAGCCGACAGAGGTTCGACCGGGTCCTAGTGCGGCTAGCACACACATCGCCCGGGACCGGAGCGTGGCTGTTCGGGAAGGACGGCCGCCGCTCCGGGCAGGACAGAAGCTTTCGTCTCGGGGACAACCAGTCCCCGAGCCAGAGGATGACAGCCTCTTGTTTCACGACACGGCTGCTACGCATGCAGCTCGTGGCCGGACCACTGTGTCGTGGGATCTCCTTCCCCGAGCCGCCCAAGACAGAACCCGGACCCCAGTGCGGCTAGCACACACGTCGCCCAGGATAGGAGCGTGGTTGTTCGGGATGGACGGCTGCCGCTCCGTAGAGGACAGAACCCCATGTCCCCGCGACTGCCAGCCCACGAGCCGGCGGAGGACAGCCACATGCTTCGGGGCAAGGCTGGCAGCCACACCGCTTGCGGCGGGTCACTCGTATCTTGCGATCATTTTAGTCGAGCCGCCCAAGGCGGGACCAGGACCCCGGCGCGGCTAGAACACACGTCGCGCAGGACCGGAGCCTAGGGGCTCGAGTAGCCGGACCCACGCAGCCCGTAGAGGGACACACGTTTCCTGCGATCGAAATAGCGGAGCCGACAGAGGTTCGACCGGGTCCTAGTGCAGCTAGCACACACATCGCCCGGGACCGGAGCGTGGCTGTTCGGGAAGGACGGCCGCCGCTCCGGGCAGGACAGAAGCTTTCGTCTCGGGGACAGCCAGCCCCCGAGCCAGAGGATGACAGCCTCCTGTTTCACGACACGGCTTCTACGCATGCAGCTCGTGGCCGGACCACTGTGTCGTGGGATCTCCTTCCCCGATTCGCCCAAGACAGAACCCGAACCCCAGTGCGGCTAGCACACACGTCGCCCAGGACCGAAGCCCAGGGTCCATATCCAGACGCCTGCCGCTCTGGACTGTCTGAATCCCCGGACCCCGGCACTGCGTAACTCCGAGCCGCTGAACGACAGCCTCCGCTTCTCGACACGGCTGGCAGCCACAGCGCTTGTGGCCGGACAACCGTGTCGTAGGATCTCCTTCCCCGAGGCGCCCGAAATGGGATCCGGACCCCGGTGCGGCGAGCAAACACGACACCCAGGATGGAGTCAAAGGGCTCGGGAAGCCGGACCCTCGCTGCCCGTGGAGGGACACTCGTGTCCTGCGATCGAAAGAGCGGAGCCGACCGAGGTCCCACCCGGACCCCAGTGCGGCTAGCATACACGTCTCCCAGGACCGGAGTCTTGGCGTTCGGGAAAGACGGCGGCCGCTCCGGGACGAATAGTTGCCGAGAGAACGGAACATAGCCTCCTTCTTCGCGGCAAGGCTGGCACCCACACCGCTTGTGGCCGGTTACCCGTGTCTTGCGATCACTTTCGTCGAGCCGCCCAAGGCGGGACCCGGACCCCGGTGCGGCTAGCACACACGTCGCGCAGGACCGGAGCCTAGGGGCTCGGGAAGCCGGACCCACGCAGCCCGTAGAGGGACACACGTTTCCTGCGATCGAAATAGCGGAGCCGACAGAGGTTCGACCGGGTCCTAGTGCGGCTAGCACACACATCGCCCGGGACCGGAGCGTGGCTGTTCGGGAAGGACGGCCGCCGCTCCGGGCAGGACAGAAGCTTTCGTCTCGGGGACAACCAGCCCCCGAGCCAGAGGATGACAGCCTCTTGTTTCACGACACGGCTGCTACGCATGCAGCTCGTGGCCGGAACACTGTGTCGTGGGATCTCCTTCCCCGATTCGCCCAAGACAGAACCCGGACCCCAGTGCGGCTAGCACACACGTCGCCCAGGATAGGAGCGTGGTTGTTCGGGATGGACGGCTGCCGCTCCGTAGAGGACAGAACCCCATGTCCCCGCGACTGCCAGCCCACGAGCCGGCGGAGGACAGCCACACGCTTCGGGGCAAGGCTGGCAGCCACACCGCTTGTGGCGGGTCACCCGTATCTTGCGATCATTTTAGTCGAGCCGCCCAAGGCGGGACCCGGACCCCGGCGCGGCTAGCACACACGTCGCGCAGGACCGGAGCCTAGGGGCTCGAGTAGCCGGACCCAAGCAGCCCGTAGAGGGACACACGTTTCCTGCGATCGAAATAGCGGAGCCGACAGAGGTTCGACCGGGTCCTAGTGCAGCTAGCACACACATCGCCCGGGACCGGAGCGTGGCTGTTCGGGAAGGACGGCCGCCGCTCCGGACAGGACAGAAGCTTTCGTCTCGGGGACAGCCAGCCCCCGAGCCAGAGGATGACAGCCTCCTGTTTCACGACACGGCTTCTACGCATGCAGCTCGTGGCCGGACCACTGTGTCGTGGGATCTCCTTCCCCGATTCGCCCAAGACAGAACCCGAACCCCAGTGCGGCTAGCACACACGTCGCCCAGGACCGAAGCCCAGGGTCCATATCTAGACGCCTGCCGCTCTGGACTGTCTGAATCCCCGGACCCCGGCACTGCGTAACTCCGAGCCGCTGAACGACAGCCTCCGCTTCTCGACACGGCTGGCAGCCACAGCGCTTGTGGCCGGACAACCGTGTCGTAGGATCTCCTTCCCCGAGGCGCCCGAAATGGGATCCGGACCCCGGTGCGGCGAGCAAACACGACACCCAGGATGGAGTCAAAGGGCTCGGGAAGCCGGACCCTCGCTGCCCGTGGAGGGACACTCGTGTCCTGCGATCGAAAGAGCGGAGCCGACCGAGGTCCCACCCGGACCCCAGTGCGGCTAGCATACACGTCTCCCAGGACCGGAGTCTTGGCGTTCGGGAAAGACGGCGGCCGCTCCGGGACGAATAGTTGCCGAGAGAACGGAACATAGCCTCCTTCTTCGCGGCAAGGCTGGCAGCCACACCGCTTGTGGCCGGTTACCCGTGTCTTGCGATCACTTTCGTCGAGCCGCCCAAGGCGGGACCCGGACCCCGGTGCGGCTAGCACACACGTCGCGCAGGACCGGAGCCTAGGGGCTCGGGAAGCCGGACCCACGCAGCCCGTAGAGGGACACACGTTTCCTGCGATCGAAATAGCGGAGCCGACAGAGGTTCGACCGGGTCCTAGTGCGGCTAGCACACACATCGCCCGGGACCGGAGCGTGGCTGTTCGGGAAGGACGGCCGCCGCTCCGGGCAGGACAGAAGCTTTCGTCTCGGGGACAACCAGTCCCCGAGCCAGAGGATGACAGCCTCTTGTTTCACGACACGGCTGCTACGCATGCAGCTCGTGGCCGGAACACTGTGTCGTGGGATCTCCTTCCCCGATTCGCCCAAGACAGAACCCGGACCCCAGTGCGGCTAGCACACACGTCGCCCAGGATAGGAGCGTGGTTGTTCGGGATGGACGGCTGCCGCTCCGTAGAGGACAGAACCCCATGTCCCCGCGACTGCCAGCCCACGAGCCGGCGGAGGACAGCCACACGCTTCGGGGCAAGGCTGGCAGCCACACCGCTTGTGGCGGGTCACCCGTATCTTGCGATCATTTTAGTCGAGCCGCCCAAGGCGGGACCCGGACCCCGGTGCGGCTAGCACACACGTCGCGCAGGACCGGAGCCTAGGGGCTCGAGTAGCCGGACCCAAGCAGCCCGTAGAGGGACACACGTTTCCTGCGATCAAAATAGCGGAGCCGACAGAGGTTCGACCGGGTCCTAGTGCGGCTAGCACACACATCGCCCGGGACCGGAGCGTGGCTGTTCGGGAAGGACGGCCGCCGCTCCGGACAGGACAGAAGCTTTCGTCTCGGGGACAACCAGCCCCAGAGCCAGAGGATGACAGCCTCCTGTTTCACGACACGGCTTCTACGCATGCAGCTCGTGGCCGGACCACTGTGTCGTGGGATCTCCTTCCCCGATTCGCCCAAGACAGAACCCGAACCCCAGTGCGGCTAGCACACACGTCGCCCAGGACCGAAGCCCAGGGTCCATATCCAGACGCCTGCCGCTCTGGACTGTCTGAATCCCCGGACCCCGGCACTGCGTAACTCCGAGCCGCTGAACGACAGCCTCCGCTTCTCGACACGGCTGGCAGCCACAGCGCTTGTGGCCGGACAACCGTGTCGTAGGATCTCCTTCCCCGAGGCGCCCGAAATGGGATCCGGACCCCGGTGCGGCGAGCAAACACGACACCCAGGATGGAGTCAAAGGGCTCGGGAAGCCGGACCCTCGCTGCCCGTGGAGGGACACTCGTGTCCTGCGATCGAAAGAGCGGAGCCGACCGAGGTCCCACCCGGACCCCAGTGCGGCTAGCATACACGTCTCCCAGGACCGGAGTCTTGGCGTTCGGGAAAGACGGCGGCCGCTCCGGGACGAATAGTTGCCGAGAGAACGGAACATAGCCTCCTTCTTCGCGGCAAGGCTGGCACCCACACCGCTTGGGGCCGGTTACCTGTGTCTTGCGATCACTTTCGTCGAGCCGCCCAAGGCGGGACCCGGACCCCGGTGCGGCTAGCACACACGTCGCGCAGGACCGGAGCCTAGGGGCTCGGGAAGCCGGACCCACGCAGCCCGTAGAGGGACACACGTTTCCTGCGATCGAAATAGCGGAGCCGACAGAGGTTCGACCGGGTCCTAGTGCGGCTAGCACACACATCGCCCGGGACCGGAGCGTGGCTGTTCGGGAAGGACGGCCGCCGCTCCGGGCAGGACAGAAGCTTTCGTCTCGGGGACAACCAGTCCCCGAGCCAGAGGATGACAGCCTCTTGTTTCACGACACGGCTGCTACGCATGCAGCTCGTGGCCGGACCACTGTGTCGTGGGATCTCCTTCCCCGAGCCGCCCAAGACAGAACCCGGACCCCAGTGCGGCTAGCACACACGTCGCCCAGGATAGGAGCGTGGTTGTTCGGGATGGACGGCTGCCGCTCCGTAGAGGACAGAACCCCATGTCCCCGCGACTGCCAGCCCACGAGCCGGCGGAGGACAGCCACATGCTTCGGGGCAAGGCTGGCAGCCACACCGCTTGCGGCGGGTCACTCGTATCTTGCGATCATTTTAGTCGAGCCGCCCAAGGCGGGACCAGGACCCCGGCGCGGCTAGAACACACGTCGCGCAGGACCGGAGCCTAGGGGCTCGAGTAGCCGGACCCACGCAGCCCGTAGAGGGACACACGTTTCCTGCGATCGAAATAGCGGAGCCGACAGAGGTTCGACCGGGTCCTAGTGCAGCTAGCACACACATCGCCCGGGACCGGAGCGTGGCTGTTCGGGAAGGACGGCCGCCGCTCCGGGCAGGACAGAAGCTTTCGTCTCGGGGACAGCCAGCCCCCGAGCCAGAGGATGACAGCCTCCTGTTTCACGACACGGCTTCTACGCATGCAGCTCGTGGCCGGACCACTGTGTCGTGGGATCTCCTTCCCCGATTCGCCCAAGACAGAACCCGAACCCCAGTGCGGCTAGCACACACGTCGCCCAGGACCGAAGCCCAGGGTCCATATCCAGACGCCTGCCGCTCTGGACTGTCTGAATCCCCGGACCCCGGCACTGCGTAACTCCGAGCCGCTGAACGACAGCCTCCGCTTCTCGACACGGCTGGCAGCCACAGCGCTTGTGGCCGGACAACCGTGTCGTAGGATCTCCTTCCCCGAGGCGCCCGAAATGGGATCCGGACCCCGGTGCGGCGAGCAAACACGACACCCAGGATGGAGTCAAAGGGCTCGGGAAGCCGGACCCTCGCTGCCCGTGGAGGGACACTCGTGTCCTGCGATCGAAAGAGCGGAGCCGACCGAGGTCCCACCCGGACCCCAGTGCGGCTAGCATACACGTCTCCCAGGACCGGAGTCTTGGCGTTCGGGAAAGACGGCGGCCGCTCCGGGACGAATAGTTGCCGAGAGAACGGAACATAGCCTCCTTCTTCGCGGCAAGGCTGGCACCCACACCGCTTGTGGCCGGTTACCCGTGTCTTGCGATCACTTTCGTCGAGCCGCCCAAGGCGGGACCCGGACCCCGGTGCGGCTAGCACACACGTCGCGCAGGACCGGAGCCTAGGGGCTCGGGAAGCCGGACCCACGCAGCCCGTAGAGGGACACACGTTTCCTGCGATCGAAATAGCGGAGCCGACAGAGGTTCGACCGGGTCCTAGTGCGGCTAGCACACACATCGCCCGGGACCGGAGCGTGGCTGTTCGGGAAGGACGGCCGCCGCTCCGGGCAGGACAGAAGCTTTCGTCTCGGGGACAACCAGCCCCCGAGCCAGAGGATGACAGCCTCTTGTTTCACGACACGGCTGCTACGCATGCAGCTCGTGGCCGGAACACTGTGTCGTGGGATCTCCTTCCCCGATTCGCCCAAGACAGAACCCGGACCCCAGTGCGGCTAGCACACACGTCGCCCAGGATAGGAGCGTGGTTGTTCGGGATGGACGGCTGCCGCTCCGTAGAGGACAGAACCCCATGTCCCCGCGACTGC
Organism: Anas acuta; assembly: GCF_963932015.1. Classification (NCBI taxonomy): domain Eukaryota; kingdom Metazoa; phylum Chordata; class Aves; order Anseriformes; family Anatidae; genus Anas; species Anas acuta. Next base: position 55,487 of record NW_027076119.1, read on the forward strand.
CAGCCCACGAGCCGGCGGAGGACAGCCACACGCTTCGGGGCAAGGCTGGCAGCCACACCGCTTGTGGCGGGTCACCCGTATCTTGCGATCATTTTAGTCGAGCCGCCCAAGGCGGGACCCGGACCCCGGCGCGGCTAGCACACACGTCGCGCAGGACCGGAGCCTAGGGGCTCGAGTAGCCGGACCCAAGCAGCCCGTAGAGGGACACACGTTTCCTGCGATCGAAATAGCGGAGCCGACAGAGGTTCGACCGGGTCCTAGTGCGGCTAGCACACACATCGCCCGGGACCGGAGCGTGGCTGTTCGGGAAGGACGGCCGCCGCTCCGGACAGTACAGAAGCTTTCGTCTCGGGGACAACCAGCCCCAGAGCCAGAGGATGACAGCCTCCTGTTTCACGACACGGCTTCTACGCATGCAGCTCGTGGCCGGACCACTGTGTCGTGGGATCTCCTTCCCCGATTCGCCCAAGACAGAACCCGAACCCCAGTGCGGCTAGCACACACGTCGCCCAGGACCGAAGCCCAGGGTCCATATCCAGACGCCTGCCGCTCTGGACTGTCTGAATCCCCGGACCCCGGCACTGCGTAACTCCGAGCCGCTGAACGACAGCCTCCGCTTCTCGACACGGCTGGCAGCCACAGCGCTTGTGGCCGGACAACCGTGTCGTAGGATCTCCTTCCCCGAGGCGCCCGAAATGGGATCCGGACCCCGGTGCGGCGAGCAAACACGACACCCAGGATGGAGTCAAAGGGCTCGGGAAGCCGGACCCTCGCTGCCCGTGGAGGGACACTCGTGTCCTGCGATCGAAAGAGCGGAGCCGACCGAGGTCCCACCCGGACCCCAGTGCGGCTAGCATACACGTCTCCCAGGACCGGAGTCTTGGCGTTCGGGAAAGACGGCGGCCGCTCCGGGACGAATAGTTGCCGAGAGAACGGAACATAGCCTCCTTCTTCGCGGCAAGGCTGGCACCCACACCGCTTGGGGCCGGTTACCTGTGTCTTGCGATCACTTTCGTCGAGCCGCCCAAGGCGGGACCCGGACCCCGGTGCGGCTAGCACACACGTCGCGCAGGACCGGAGCCTAGGGGCTCGGGAAGCCGGACCCACGCAGCCCGTAGAGGGACACACGTTTCCTGCGATCGAAATAGCGGAGCCGACAGAGGTTCGACCGGGTCCTAGTGCGGCTAGCACACACATCGCCCGGGACCGGAGCGTGGCTGTTCGGGAAGGACGGCCGCCGCTCCGGGCAGGACAGAAGCTTTCGTCTCGGGGACAACCAGTCCCCGAGCCAGAGGATGACAGCCTCTTGTTTCACGACACGGCTGCTACGCATGCAGCTCGTGGCCGGAACACTGTGTCGTGGGATCTCCTTCCCCGATTCGCCCAAGACAGAACCCGGACCCCAGTGCGGCTAGCACACACGTCGCCCAGGATAGGAGCGTGGTTGTTCGGGATGGACGGCTGCCGCTCCGTAGAGGACAGAACCCCATGTCCCCGCGACTGCCAGCCCACGAGCCGGCGGAGGACAGCCACATGCTTCGGGGCAAGGCTGGCAGCCACACCGCTTGCGGCGGGTCACTCGTATCTTGCGATCATTTTAGTCGAGCCGCCCAAGGCGGGACCAGGACCCCGGCGCGGCTAGAACACACGTCGCGCAGGACCGGAGCCTAGGGGCTCGAGTAGCCGGACCCACGCAGCCCGTAGAGGGACACACGTTTCCTGCGATCGAAATAGCGGAGCCGACAGAGGTTCGACCGGGTCCTAGTGCAGCTAGCACACACATCGCCCGGGACCGGAGCGTGGCTGTTCGGGAAGGACGGCCGCCGCTCCGGGCAGGACAGAAGCTTTCGTCTCGGGGACAACCAGCCCCCGAGCCAGAGGATGACAGCCTCCTGTTTCACGACACGGCTTCTACGCATGCAGCTCGTGGCCGGACCACTGTGTCGTGGGATCTCCTTCCCCGAGCCGCCCAAGACAGAACCCGGACCCCAGTGCGGCTAGCACACACGTCGCCCAGGACCGAAGCCCAGGGTCCATATCCAGACGCCTGCCGCTCTGGACTGTCTGAATCTTCGGTCCCCGGCACTGCGTAACTCCGAGCCGCTGAACGACAGCCTCCGCTTCTCGACACGGCTGGCAGCCACAGCGCTTGTGGCCGGACAACCGTGTCGTAGGATCTCCTTCCCCGAGGCGCCCGAAATGGGATCCGGACCCCGGTGCGGCGAGCAAACACGACACCCAGGATGGAGTCAAAGGGCTCGGGAAGCCGGACCCTCGCTGCCCGTGGAGGGACACTCGTGTCCTGCGATCGAAAGAGCGGAGCCGACCGAGGTCCCACCCGGACCCCAGTGCGGCTAGCATACACGTCTCCCAGGACCGGAGTCTTGGCGTTCGGGAAAGACGGCGGCCGCTCCGGGACGAATAGTTGCCGAGAGAACGGAACATAGCCTCCTTCTTCGCGGCAAGGCTGGCACCCACACCGCTTGTGGCCGGTTACCCGTGTCTTGCGATCACTTTCGTCGAGCCGCCCAAGGCGGGACCCGGACCCCGGTGCGGCTAGCACACACGTCGCCCAGGATAGGAGCGTGGTTGTTCGGGATGGACGGCTGCCGCTCCGTAGAGGACAGAACCCCATGTCCCCGCGACTGCCAGCCCACGAGCCGGCGGAGGACAGCCACACGCTTCGGGGCAAGGCTGGCAGCCACACCGCTTGTGGCGGGTCACCCGTATCTTGCGATCATTTTAGTCGAGCCGCCCAAGGCGGGACCCGGACCCCGGCGCGGCTAGCACACACGTCGCGCAGGACCGGAGCCTAGGGGCTCGAGTAGCCGGACCCAAGCAGCCCGTAGAGGGACACACGTTTCCTGCGATCGAAATAGCGGAGCCGACAGAGGTTCGACCGGGTCCTAGTGCAGCTAGCACACACATCGCCCGGGACCGGAGCGTGGCTGTTCGGGAAGGACGGCCGCCGCTCCGGACAGGACAGAAGCTTTCGTCTCGGGGACAGCCAGCCCCCGAGCCAGAGGATGACAGCCTCCTGTTTCACGACACGGCTTCTACGCATGCAGCTCGTGGCCGGACCACTGTGTCGTGGGATCTCCTTCCCCGATTCGCCCAAGACAGAACCCGAACCCCAGTGCGGCTAGCACACACGTCGCCCAGGACCGAAGCCCAGGGTCCATATCCAGACGCCTGCCGCTCTGGACTGTCTGAATCCCCGGACCCCGGCACTGCGTAACTCCGAGCCGCTGAACGACAGCCTCCGCTTCTCGACACGGCTGGCAGCCACAGCGCTTGTGGCCGGACAACCGTGTCGTAGGATCTCCTTCCCCGAGGCGCCCGAAATGGGATCCGGACCCCGGTGCGGCGAGCAAACACGACACCCAGGATGGAGTCAAAGGGCTCGGGAAGCCGGACCCTCGCTGCCCGTGGAGGGACACTCGTGTCCTGCGATCGAAAGAGCGGAGCCGACCGAGGTCCCACCCGGACCCCAGTGCGGCTAGCATACACGTCTCCCAGGACCGGAGTCTTGGCGTTCGGGAAAGACGGCGGCCGCTCCGGGACGAATAGTTGCCGAGAGAACGGAACATAGCCTCCTTCTTCGCGGCAAGGCTGGCACCCACACCGCTTGTGGCCGGTTACCCGTGTCTTGCGATCACTTTCGTCGAGCCGCCCAAGGCGGGACCCGGACCCCGGTGCGGCTAGCACACACGTCGCGCAGGACCGGAGCCTAGGGGCTCGGGAAGCCGGACCCACGCAGCCCGTAGAGGGACACACGTTTCCTGCGATCGAAATAGCGGAGCCGACAGAGGTTCGACCGGGTCCTAGTGCGGCTAGCACACACATCGCCCGGGACCGGAGCGTGGCTGTTCGGGAAGGACGGCCGCCGCTCCGGGCAGGACAGAAGCTTTCGTCTCGGGGACAACCAGTCCCCGAGCCAGAGGATGACAGCCTCTTGTTTCACGACACGGCTGCTACGCATGCAGCTCGTGGCCGGAACACTGTGTCGTGGGATCTCCTTCCCCGATTCGCCCAAGACAGAACCCGGACCCCAGTGCGGCTAGCACACACGTCGCCCAGGATAGGAGCGTGGTTGTTCGGGATGGACGGCTGCCGCTCCGTAGAGGACAGAACCCCATGTCCCCGCGACTGCCAGCCCACGAGCCGGCGGAGGACAGCCACACGCTTCGGGGCAAGGCTGGCAGCCACACCGCTTGTGGCGGGTCACCCGTATCTTGCGATCATTTTAGTCGAGCCGCCCAAGGCGGGACCCGGACCCCGGTGCGGCTAGCACACACGTCGCGCAGGACCGGAGCCTAGGGGCTCGAGTAGCCGGACCCAAGCAGCCCGTAGAGGGACACACGTTTCCTGCGATCAAAATAGCGGAGCCGACAGAGGTTCGACCGGGTCCTAGTGCGGCTAGCACACACATCGCCCGGGACCGGAGCGTGGCTGTTCGGGAAGGACGGCCGCCGCTCCGGACAGGACAGAAGCTTTCGTCTCGGGGACAACCAGCCCCAGAGCCAGAGGATGACAGCCTCCTGTTTCACGACACGGCTTCTACGCATGCAGCTCGTGGCCGGACCACTGTGTCGTGGGATCTCCTTCCCCGATTCGCCCAAGACAGAACCCGAACCCCAGTGCGGCTAGCACACACGTCGCCCAGGACCGAAGCCCAGGGTCCATATCCAGACGCCTGCCGCTCTGGACTGTCTGAATCCCCGGACCCCGGCACTGCGTAACTCCGAGCCGCTGAACGACAGCCTCCGCTTCTCGACACGGCTGGCAGCCACAGCGCTTGTGGCCGGACAACCGTGTCGTAGGATCTCCTTCCCCGAGGCGCCCGAAATGGGATCCGGACCCCGGTGCGGCGAGCAAACACGACACCCAGGATGGAGTCAAAGGGCTCGGGAAGCCGGACCCTCGCTGCCCGTGGAGGGACACTCGTGTCCTGCGATCGAAAGAGCGGAGCCGACCGAGGTCCCACCCGGACCCCAGTGCGGCTAGCATACACGTCTCCCAGGACCGGAGTCTTGGCGTTCGGGAAAGACGGCGGCCGCTCCGGGACGAATAGTTGCCGAGAGAACGGAACATAGCCTCCTTCTTCGCGGCAAGGCTGGCACCCACACCGCTTGGGGCCGGTTACCTGTGTCTTGCGATCACTTTCGTCGAGCCGCCCAAGGCGGGACCCGGACCCCGGTGCGGCTAGCACACACGTCGCGCAGGACCGGAGCCTAGGGGCTCGGGAAGCCGGACCCACGCAGCCCGTAGAGGGACACACGTTTCCTGCGATCGAAATAGCGGAGCCGACAGAGGTTCGACCGGGTCCTAGTGCGGCTAGCACACACATCGCCCGGGACCGGAGCGTGGCTGTTCGGGAAGGACGGCCGCCGCTCCGGGCAGGACAGAAGCTTTCGTCTCGGGGACAACCAGTCCCCGAGCCAGAGGATGACAGCCTCTTGTTTCACGACACGGCTGCTACGCATGCAGCTCGTGGCCGGACCACTGTGTCGTGGGATCTCCTTCCCCGAGCCGCCCAAGACAGAACCCGGACCCCAGTGCGGCTAGCACACACGTCGCCCAGGATAGGAGCGTGGTTGTTCGGGATGGACGGCTGCCGCTCCGTAGAGGACAGAACCCCATGTCCCCGCGACTGCCAGCCCACGAGCCGGCGGAGGACAGCCACATGCTTCGGGGCAAGGCTGGCAGCCACACCGCTTGCGGCGGGTCACTCGTATCTTGCGATCATTTTAGTCGAGCCGCCCAAGGCGGGACCAGGACCCCGGCGCGGCTAGAACACACGTCGCGCAGGACCGGAGCCTAGGGGCTCGAGTAGCCGGACCCACGCAGCCCGTAGAGGGACACACGTTTCCTGCGATCGAAATAGCGGAGCCGACAGAGGTTCGACCGGGTCCTAGTGCAGCTAGCACACACATCGCCCGGGACCGGAGCGTGGCTGTTCGGGAAGGACGGCCGCCGCTCCGGGCAGGACAGAAGCTTTCGTCTCGGGGACAGCCAGCCCCCGAGCCAGAGGATGACAGCCTCCTGTTTCACGACACGGCTTCTACGCATGCAGCTCGTGGCCGGACCACTGTGTCGTGGGATCTCCTTCCCCGATTCGCCCAAGACAGAACCCGAACCCCAGTGCGGCTAGCACACACGTCGCCCAGGACCGAAGCCCAGGGTCCATATCCAGACGCCTGCCGCTCTGGACTGTCTGAATCCCCGGACCCCGGCACTGCGTAACTCCGAGCCGCTGAACGACAGCCTCCGCTTCTCGACACGGCTGGCAGCCACAGCGCTTGTGGCCGGACAACCGTGTCGTAGGATCTCCTTCCCCGAGGCGCCCGAAATGGGATCCGGACCCCGGTGCGGCGAGCAAACACGACACCCAGGATGGAGTCAAAGGGCTCGGGAAGCCGGACCCTCGCTGCCCGTGGAGGGACACTCGTGTCCTGCGATCGAAAGAGCGGAGCCGACCGAGGTCCCACCCGGACCCCAGTGCGGCTAGCATACACGTCTCCCAGGACCGGAGTCTTGGCGTTCGGGAAAGACGGCGGCCGCTCCGGGACGAATAGTTGCCGAGAGAACGGAACATAGCCTCCTTCTTCGCGGCAAGGCTGGCACCCACACCGCTTGTGGCCGGTTACCCGTGTCTTGCGATCACTTTCGTCGAGCCGCCCAAGGCGGGACCCGGACCCCGGTGCGGCTAGCACACACGTCGCGCAGGACCGGAGCCTAGGGGCTCGGGAAGCCGGACCCACGCAGCCCGTAGAGGGACACACGTTTCCTGCGATCGAAATAGCGGAGCCGACAGAGGTTCGACCGGGTCCTAGTGCGGCTAGCACACACATCGCCCGGGACCGGAGCGTGGCTGTTCGGGAAGGACGGCCGCCGCTCCGGGCAGGACAGAAGCTTTCGTCTCGGGGACAACCAGCCCCCGAGCCAGAGGATGACAGCCTCTTGTTTCACGACACGGCTGCTACGCATGCAGCTCGTGGCCGGAACACTGTGTCGTGGGATCTCCTTCCCCGATTCGCCCAAGACAGAACCCGGACCCCAGTGCGGCTAGCACACACGTCGCCCAGGATAGGAGCGTGGTTGTTCGGGATGGACGGCTGCCGCTCCGTAGAGGACAGAACCCCATGTCCCCGCGACTGCCAGCCCACGAGCCGGCGGAGGACAGCCACACGCTTCGGGGCAAGGCTGGCAGCCACACCGCTTGTGGCGGGTCACCCGTATCTTGCGATCATTTTAGTCGAGCCGCCCAAGGCGGGACCCGGACCCCGGCGCGGCTAGCACACACGTCGCGCAGGACCGGAGCCTAGGGGCTCGAGTAGCCGGACCCAAGCAGCCCGTAGAGGGACACACGTTTCCTGCGATCGAAATAGCGGAGCCGACAGAGGTTCGACCGGGTCCTAGTGCGGCTAGCACACACATCGCCCGGGACCGGAGCGTGGCTGTTCGGGAAGGACGGCCGCCGCTCCGGACAGTACAGAAGCTTTCGTCTCGGGGACAACCAGCCCCAGAGCCAGAGGATGACAGCCTCCTGTTTCACGACACGGCTTCTACGCATGCAGCTCGTGGCCGGACCACTGTGTCGTGGGATCTCCTTCCCCGATTCGCCCAAGACAGAACCCGAACCCCAGTGCGGCTAGCACACACGTCGCCCAGGACCGAAGCCCAGGGTCCATATCCAGACGCCTGCCGCTCTGGACTGTCTGAATCCCCGGACCCCGGCACTGCGTAACTCCGAGCCGCTGAACGACAGCCTCCGCTTCTCGACACGGCTGGCAGCCACAGCGCTTGTGGCCGGACAACCGTGTCGTAGGATCTCCTTCCCCGAGGCGCCCGAAATGGGATCCGGACCCCGGTGCGGCGAGCAAACACGACACCCAGGATGGAGTCAAAGGGCTCGGGAAGCCGGACCCTCGCTGCCCGTGGAGGGACACTCGTGTCCTGCGATCGAAAGAGCGGAGCCGACCGAGGTCCCACCCGGACCCCAGTGCGGCTAGCATACACGTCTCCCAGGACCGGAGTCTTGGCGTTCGGGAAAGACGGCGGCCGCTCCGGGACGAATAGTTGCCGAGAGAACGGAACATAGCCTCCTTCTTCGCGGCAAGGCTGGCACCCACACCGCTTGGGGCCGGTTACCTGTGTCTTGCGATCACTTTCGTCGAGCCGCCCAAGGCGGGACCCGGACCCCGGTGCGGCTAGCACACACGTCGCGCAGGACCGGAGCCTAGGGGCTCGGGAAGCCGGACCCACGCAGCCCGTAGAGGGACACACGTTTCCTGCGATCGAAATAGCGGAGCCGACAGAGGTTCGACCGGGTCCTAGTGCGGCTAGCACACACATCGCCCGGGACCGGAGCGTGGCTGTTCGGGAAGGACGGCCGCCGCTCCGGGCAGGACAGAAGCTTTCGTCTCGGGGACAACCAGTCCCCGAGCCAGAGGATGACAGCCTCTTGTTTCACGACACGGCTGCTACGCATGCAGCTCGTGGCCGGAACACTGTGTCGTGGGATCTCCTTCCCCGATTCGCCCAAGACAGAACCCGGACCCCAGTGCGGCTAGCACACACGTCGCCCAGGATAGGAGCGTGGTTGTTCGGGATGGACGGCTGCCGCTCCGTAGAGGACAGAACCCCATGTCCCCGCGACTGCCAGCCCACGAGCCGGCGGAGGACAGCCACATGCTTCGGGGCAAGGCTGGCAGCCACACCGCTTGCGGCGGGTCACTCGTATCTTGCGATCATTTTAGTCGAGCCGCCCAAGGCGGGACCAGGACCCCGGCGCGGCTAGAACACACGTCGCGCAGGACCGGAGCCTAGGGGCTCGAGTAGCCGGACCCACGCAGCCCGTAGAGGGACACACGTTTCCTGCGATCGAAATAGCGGAGCCGACAGAGGTTCGACCGGGTCCTAGTGCAGCTAGCACACACATCGCCCGGGACCGGAGCGTGGCTGTTCGGGAAGGACGGCCGCCGCTCCGGGCAGGACAGAAGCTTTCGTCTCGGGGACAACCAGCCCCCGAGCCAGAGGATGACAGCCTCCTGTTTCACGACACGGCTTCTACGCATGCAGCTCGTGGCCGGACCACTGTGTCGTGGGATCTCCTTCCCCGAGCCGCCCAAGACAGAACCCGGACCCCAGTGCGGCTAGCACACACGTCGCCCAGGACCGAAGCCCAGGGTCCATATCCAGACGCCTGCCGCTCTGGACTGTCTGAATCTTCGGTCCCCGGCACTGCGTAACTCCGAGCCGCTGAACGACAGCCTCCGCTTCTCGACACGGCTGGCAGCCACAGCGCTTGTGGCCGGACAACCGTGTCGTAGGATCTCCTTCCCCGAGGCGCCCGAAATGGGATCCGGACCCCGGTGCGGCGAGCAAACACGACACCCAGGATGGAGTCAAAGGGCTCGGGAAGCCGGACCCTCGCTGCCCGTGGAGGGACACTCGTGTCCTGCGATCGAAAGAGCGGAGCCGACCGAGGTCCCACCCGGACCCCAGTGCGGCTAGCATACACGTCTCCCAGGACCGGAGTCTTGGCGTTCGGGAAAGACGGCGGCCGCTCCGGGACGAATAGTTGCCGAGAGAACGGAACATAGCCTCCTTCTTCGCGGCAAGGCTGGCACCCACACCGCTTGTGGCCGGTTACCCGTGTCTTGCGATCACTTTCGTCGAGCCGCCCAAGGCGGGACCCGGACCCCGGTGCGGCTAGCACACACGTCGCCCAGGATAGGAGCGTGGTTGTTCGGGATGGACGGCTGCCGCTCCGTAGAGGACAGAACCCCATGTCCCCGCGACTGCCAGCCCACGAGCCGGCGGAGGACAGCCACACGCTTCGGGGCAAGGCTGGCAGCCACACCGCTTGTGGCGGGTCACCCGTATCTTGCGATCATTTTAGTCGAGCCGCCCAAGGCGGGACCCGGACCCCGGCGCGGCTAGCACACACGTCGCGCAGGACCGGAGCCTAGGGGCTCGAGTAGCCGGACCCAAGCAGCCCGTAGAGGGACACACGTTTCCTGCGATCGAAATAGCGGAGCCGACAGAGGTTCGACCGGGTCCTAGTGCGGCTAGCACACACATCGCCCGGGACCGGAGCGTGGCTGTTCGGGAAGGACGGCCGCCGCTCCGGACAGTACAGAAGCTTTCGTCTCGGGGACAACCAGCCCCCGAGCCAGAGGATGACAGCCTCCTGTTTCACGACACGGCTTCTACGCATGCAGCTCGTGGCCGGACCACTGTGTCGTGGGATCTCCTTCCCCGATTCGCCCAAGACAGAACCCGAACCCCAGTGCGGCTAGCACACACGTCGCCCAGGACCGAAGCCCAGGGTCCATATCCAGACGCCTGCCGCTCCGGACTGTCTGAATCCCCGGACCCCGGCACTGCGTAACTCCGAGCCGCTGAACGACAGCCTCCGCTTCTCGACACGGCTGGCAGCCACAGCGCTTGTGGCCGGACAACCGTGTCGTAGGATCTCCTTCCCCGAGGCGCCCGAAATGGGATCCGGACCCCGGTGCGGCGAGCAAACACGACACCCAGGATGGAGTCAAAGGGCTCGGGAAGCCGGACCCACGCTGCCCGTGGAGGGACACTCGTGTCCTGCGATCGAAATAGCGGAGCCGACCGAGGTCCCACCCGGACCCCAGTGCGGCTAGCATACACGTCTCCCAGGACCGGAGTCTTGGCGTTCGGGAAAGACGGCGGCCGCTCCGGGACGAATAGTTGCCGAGAGAACGGAACATAGCCTCCTTCTTCGCGGCAAGGCTGGCACCCACACCGCTTGTGGCCGGTTACCCGTGTCTTGCGATCACTTTCGTCGAGCCGCCCAAGGCGGGACCCGGACCCCGGTGCGGCTAGCACACACGTCGCGCAGGACCGGAGCCTAGGGGCTCGGGAAGCCGGACCCACGCAGCCCGTAGAGGGACACACGTTTCCTGCGATCGAAATAGCGGAGCCGACAGAGGTTCGACCGGGTCCTAGTGCGGCTAGCACACACATCGCCCGGGACCGGAGCGTGGCTGTTCGGGAAGGACGGCCGCCGCTCCGGGCAGGACAGAAGCTTTCGTCTCGGGGACAGCCAGCCCCCGAGCCAGAGGATGACAGCCTCCTGTTTCACGACACGGCTTCTACGCATGCAGCTCGTGGCCGGACCACTGTGTCGTGGGATCTCCTTCCCCGAGCCGCCCAAGACAGAACCCGGACCCCAGTGCGGCCGGACCCACGCAGCCCGTAGAGGGACACACGTTTCCTGCGATCGAAATAGCGGAGCCGACAGAGGTTCGACCGGGTCCTAGTGCGGCTAGCACACACATCGCCCGGGACCGGAGCGTGGCTGTTCGGGAAGGACGGCCGCCGCTCCGGGCAGGACAGAAGCTTTCGTCTCGGGGACAACCAGTCCCCGAGCCAGAGGATGACAGCCTCTTGTTTCACGACACGGCTGCTACGCATGCAGCTCGTGGCCGGACCACTGTGTCGTGGGATCTCCTTCCCCGAGCCGCCCAAGACAGAACCCGGACCCCAGTGCGGCTAGCACACACGTCGCCCAGGATAGGAGCGTGGTTGTTCGGGATGGACGGCTGCCGCTCCGTAGAGGACAGAACCCCATGTCCCCGCGACTGCCAGCCCACGAGCCGGCGGAGGACAGCCACATGCTTCGGGGCAAGGCTGGCAGCCACACCGCTTGCGGCGGGTCACTCGTATCTTGCGATCATTTTAGTCGAGCCGCCCAAGGCGGGACCAGGACCCCGGCGCGGCTAGAACACACGTCGCGCAGGACCGGAGCCTAGGGGCTCGAGTAGCCGGACCCACGCAGCCCGTAGAGGGACACACGTTTCCTGCGATCGAAATAGCGGAGCCGACAGAGGTTCGACCGGGTCCTAGTGCAGCTAGCACACACATCGCCCGGGACCGGAGCGTGGCTGTTCGGGAAGGACGGCCGCCGCTCCGGGCAGGACAGAAGCTTTCGTCTCGGGGACAGCCAGCCCCCGAGCCAGAGGATGACAGCCTCCTGTTTCACGACACGGCTTCTACGCATGCAGCTCGTGGCCGGACCACTGTGTCGTGGGATCTCCTTCCCCGAGCCGCCCAAGACAGAACCCGGACCCCAGTGCGGCTAGCACACACGTCGCCCAGGACCGAAGCCCAGGGTCCATATCCAGACGCCTGCCGCTCTGGACTGTCTGAATCTTCGGTCCCCGGCACTGCGTAACTCCGAGCCGCTGAACGACAGCCTCCGCTTCTCGACACGGCTGGCAGCCACAGCGCTTGTGGCCGGACAACCGTGTCGTAGGATCTCCTTCCCCGAGGCGCCCGAAATGGGATCCGGACCCCGGTGCGGCGAGCAAACACGACACCCAGGATGGAGTCAAAGGGCTCGGGAAGCCGGACCCTCGCTGCCCGTGGAGGGACACTCGTGTCCTGCGATCGAAAGAGCGGAGCCGACCGAGGTCCCACCCGGACCCCAGTGCGGCTAGCATACACGTCTCCCAGGACCGGAGTCTTGGCGTTCGGGAAAGACGGCGGCCGCTCCGGGACGAATAGTTGCCGAGAGAACGGAACATAGCCTCCTTCTTCGCGGCAAGGCTGGCACCCACACCGCTTGTGGCCGGTTACCCGTGTCTTGCGATCACTTTCGTCGAGCCGCCCAAGGCGGGACCCGGACCCCGGTGCGGCTAGCACACACGTCGCGCAGGACCGGAGCCTAGGGGCTCGGGAAGCCGGACCCACGCAGCCCGTAGAGGGACACACGTTTCCTGCGATCGAAATAGCGGAGCCGACAGAGGTTCGACCGGGTCCTAGTGCGGCTAGCACACACATCGCCCGGGACCGGAGCGTGGCTGTTCGGGAAGGACGGCCGCCGCTCCGGGCAGGACAGAAGCTTTCGTCTCGGGGACAACCAGCCCCCGAGCCAGAGGATGACAGCCTCTTGTTTCACGACACGGCTGCTACGCATGCAGCTCGTGGCCGGAACACTGTGTCGTGGGATCTCCTTCCCCGATTCGCCCAAGACAGAACCCGGACCCCAGTGCGGCTAGCACACACGTCGCCCAGGATAGGAGCGTGGTTGTTCGGGATGGACGGCTGCCGCTCCGTAGAGGACAGAACCCCATGTCCCCGCGACTGCCAGCCCACGAGCCGGCGGAGGACAGCCACACGCTTCGGGGCAAGGCTGGCAGCCACACCGCTTGTGGCGGGTCACCCGTATCTTGCGATCATTTTAGTCGAGCCGCCCAAGGCGGGACCCGGACCCCGGCGCGGCTAGCACACACGTCGCGCAGGACCGGAGCCTAGGGGCTCGAGTAGCCGGACCCAAGCAGCCCGTAGAGGGACACACGTTTCCTGCGATCGAAATAGCGGAGCCGACAGAGGTTCGACCGGGTCCTAGTGCGGCTAGCACACACATCGCCCGGGACCGGAGCGTGGCTGTTCGGGAAGGACGGCCGCCGCTCCGGACAGTACAGAAGCTTTCGTCTCGGGGACAACCAGCCCCAGAGCCAGAGGATGACAGCCTCCTGTTTCACGACACGGCTTCTACGCATGCAGCTCGTGGCCGGACCACTGTGTCGTGGGATCTCCTTCCCCGATTCGCCCAAGACAGAACCCGAACCCCAGTGCGGCTAGCACACACGTCGCCCAGGACCGAAGCCCAGGGTCCATATCCAGACGCCTGCCGCTCTGGACTGTCTGAATCCCCGGACCCCGGCACTGCGTAACTCCGAGCCGCTGAACGACAGCCTCCGCTTCTCGACACGGCTGGCAGCCACAGCGCTTGTGGCCGGACAACCGTGTCGTAGGATCTCCTTCCCCGAGGCGCCCGAAATGGGATCCGGACCCCGGTGCGGCGAGCAAACACGACACCCAGGATGGAGTCAAAGGGCTCGGGAAGCCGGACCCTCGCTGCCCGTGGAGGGACACTCGTGTCCTGCGATCGAAAGAGCGGAGCCGACCGAGGTCCCACCCGGACCCCAGTGCGGCTAGCATACACGTCTCCCAGGACCGGAGTCTTGGCGTTCGGGAAAGACGGCGGCCGCTCCGGGACGAATAGTTGCCGAGAGAACGGAACATAGCCTCCTTCTTCGCGGCAAGGCTGGCACCCACACCGCTTGGGGCCGGTTACCTGTGTCTTGCGATCACTTTCGTCGAGCCGCCCAAGGCGGGACCCGGACCCCGGTGCGGCTAGCACACACGTCGCGCAGGACCGGAGCCTAGGGGCTCGGGAAGCCGGACCCACGCAGCCCGTAGAGGGACACACGTTTCCTGCGATCGAAATAGCGGAGCCGACAGAGGTTCGACCGGGTCCTAGTGCGGCTAGCACACACATCGCCCGGGACCGGAGCGTGGCTGTTCGGGAAGGACGGCCGCCGCTCCGGGCAGGACAGAAGCTTTCGTCTCGGGGACAACCAGTCCCCGAGCCAGAGGATGACAGCCTCTTGTTTCACGACACGGCTGCTACGCATGCAGCTCGTGGCCGGAACACTGTGTCGTGGGATCTCCTTCCCCGATTCGCCCAAGACAGAACCCGGACCCCAGTGCGGCTAGCACACACGTCGCCCAGGATAGGAGCGTGGTTGTTCGGGATGGACGGCTGCCGCTCCGTAGAGGACAGAACCCCATGTCCCCGCGACTGCCAGCCCACGAGCCGGCGGAGGACAGCCACATGCTTCGGGGCAAGGCTGGCAGCCACACCGCTTGCGGCGGGTCACTCGTATCTTGCGATCATTTTAGTCGAGCCGCCCAAGGCGGGACCAGGACCCCGGCGCGGCTAGAACACACGTCGCGCAGGACCGGAGCCTAGGGGCTCGAGTAGCCGGACCCACGCAGCCCGTAGAGGGACACACGTTTCCTGCGATCGAAATAGCGGAGCCGACAGAGGTTCGACCGGGTCCTAGTGCAGCTAGCACACACATCGCCCGGGACCGGAGCGTGGCTGTTCGGGAAGGACGGCCGCCGCTCCGGGCAGGACAGAAGCTTTCGTCTCGGGGACAGCCAGCCCCCGAGCCAGAGGATGACAGCCTCCTGTTTCACGACACGGCTTCTACGCATGCAGCTCGTGGCCGGACCACTGTGTCGTGGGATCTCCTTCCCCGAGCCGCCCAAGACAGAACCCGGACCCCAGTGCGGCTAGCACACACGTCGCCCAGGACCGAAGCCCAGGGTCCATATCCAGACGCCTGCCGCTCTGGACTGTCTGAATCTTCGGTCCCCGGCACTGCGTAACTCCGAGCCGCTGAACGACAGCCTCCGCTTCTCGACACGGCTGGCAGCCACAGCGCTTGTGGCCGGACAACCGTGTCGTAGGATCTCCTTCCCCGAGGCGCCCGAAATGGGATCCGGACCCCGGTGCGGCGAGCAAACACGACACCCAGGATGGAGTCAAAGGGCTCGGGAAGCCGGACCCTCGCTGCCCGTGGAGGGACACTCGTGTCCTGCGATCGAAAGAGCGGAGCCGACCGAGGTCCCACCCGGACCCCAGTGCGGCTAGCATACACGTCTCCCAGGACCGGAGTCTTGGCGTTCGGGAAAGACGGCGGCCGCTCCGGGACGAATAGTTGCCGAGAGAACGGAACATAGCCTCCTTCTTCGCGGCAAGGCTGGCACCCACACCGCTTGTGGCCGGTTACCCGTGTCTTGCGATCACTTTCGTCGAGCCGCCCAAGGCGGGACCCGGACCCCGGTGCGGCTAGCACACACGTCGCCCAGGATAGGAGCGTGGTTGTTCGGGATGGACGGCTGCCGCTCCGTAGAGGACAGAACCCCATGTCCCCGCGACTGCCAGCCCACGAGCCGGCGGAGGACAGCCACACGCTTCGGGGCAAGGCTGGCAGCCACACCGCTTGTGGCGGGTCACCCGTATCTTGCGATCATTTTAGTCGAGCCGCCCAAGGCGGGACCCGGACCCCGGCGCGGCTAGCACACACGTCGCGCAGGACCGGAGCCTAGGGGCTCGAGTAGCCGGACCCAAGCAGCCCGTAGAGGGACACACGTTTCCTGCGATCGAAATAGCGGAGCCGACAGAGGTTCGACCGGGTCCTAGTGCGGCTAGCACACACATCGCCCGGGACCGGAGCGTGGCTGTTCGGGAAGGACGGCCGCCGCTCCGGACAGTACAGAAGCTTTCGTCTCGGGGACAACCAGCCCCCGAGCCAGAGGATGACAGCCTCCTGTTTCACGACACGGCTTCTACGCATGCAGCTCGTGGCCGGACCACTGTGTCGTGGGATCTCCTTCCCCGATTCGCCCAAGACAGAACCCGAACCCCAGTGCGGCTAGCACACACGTCGCCCAGGACCGAAGCCCAGGGTCCATATCCAGACGCCTGCCGCTCCGGACTGTCTGAATCCCCGGACCCCGGCACTGCGTAACTCCGAGCCGCTGAACGACAGCCTCCGCTTCTCGACACGGCTGGCAGCCACAGCGCTTGTGGCCGGACAACCGTGTCGTAGGATCTCCTTCCCCGAGGCGCCCGAAATGGGATCCGGACCCCGGTGCGGCGAGCAAACACGACACCCAGGATGGAGTCAAAGGGCTTGGGAAGCCGGACCCTCGCTGCCCGTGGAGGGACACTCGTGTCCTGCGATCGAAAGAGCGGAGCCGACCGAGGTCCCACCCGGACCCCAGTGCGGCTAGCATACACGTCTCCCAGGACCGGAGTCTTGGCGTTCGGGAAAGACGGCGGCCGCTCCGGGACGAATAGTTGCCGAGAGAACGGAACATAGCCTCCTTCTTCGCGGCAAGGCTGGCACCCACACCGCTTGTGGCCGGTTACCCGTGTCTTGCGATCACTTTCGTCGAGCCGCCCAAGGCGGGACCCGGACCCCGGTGCGGCTAGCACACACGTCGCGCAGGACCGGAGCCTAGGGGCTCGGGAAGCCGGACCCACGCAGCCCGTAGAGGGACACACGTTTCCTGCGATCGAAATAGCGGAGCCGACAGAGGTTCGACCGGGTCCTAGTGCGGCTAGCACACACATCGCCCGGGACCGGAGCGTGGCTGTTCGGGAAGGACGGCCGCCGCTCCGGGCAGGACAGAAGCTTTCGTCTCGGGGACAGCCAGCCCCCGAGCCAGAGGATGACAGCCTCCTGTTTCACGACACGGCTTCTACGCATGCAGCTCGTGGCCGGACCACTGTGTCGTGGGATCTCCTTCCCCGAGCCGCCCAAGACAGAACCCGGACCCCAGTGCGGCCGGACCCACGCAGCCCGTAGAGGGACACACGTTTCCTGCGATCGAAATAGCGGAGCCGACAGAGGTTCGACCGGGTCCTAGTGCGGCTAGCACACACATCGCCCGGGACCGGAGCGTGGCTGTTCGGGAAGGACGGCCGCCGCTCCGGGCAGGACAGAAGCTTTCGTCTCGGGGACAACCAGTCCCCGAGCCAGAGGATGACAGCCTCTTGTTTCACGACACGGCTGCTACGCATGCAGCTCGTGGCCGGAACACTGTGTCGTGGGATCTCCTTCCCCGATTCGCCCAAGACAGAACCCGGACCCCAGTGCGGCTAGCACACACGTCGCCCAGGATAGGAGCGTGGTTGTTCGGGATGGACGGCTGCCGCTCCGTAGAGGACAGAACCCCATGTCCCCGCGACTGCCAGCCCACGAGCCGGCGGAGGACAGCCACATGCTTCGGGGCAAGGCTGGCAGCCACACCGCTTGCGGCGGGTCACTCGTATCTTGCGATCATTTTAGTCGAGCCGCCCAAGGCGGGACCAGGACCCCGGCGCGGCTAGAACACACGTCGCGCAGGACCGGAGCCTAGGGGCTCGAGTAGCCGGACCCACGCAGCCCGTAGAGGGACACACGTTTCCTGCGATCGAAATAGCGGAGCCGACAGAGGTTCGACCGGGTCCTAGTGCAGCTAGCACACACATCGCCCGGGACCGGAGCGTGGCTTTTCGGTAAGGACGGCCGCCGCTCCGGGCAGGACAGAAGCTTTCGTCTCGGGGACAACCAGCCCCCGAGCCAGAGGATGACAGCCTCCTGTTTCACGACACGGCTTCTACGCATGCAGCTCGTGGCCGGACCACTGTGTCGTGGGATCTCCTTCCCCGAGCCGCCCAAGA
This sequence comes from Anas acuta, assembly GCF_963932015.1. NCBI lineage: Eukaryota > Metazoa > Chordata > Aves > Anseriformes > Anatidae > Anas > Anas acuta. The sequence goes on from NW_027076119.1 coordinate 73,557, forward strand.
CAGAACCCGGACCCCAGTGCGGCTAGCACACACGTCGCCCAGGACCGAAGCCCAGGGTCCATATCCAGACGCCTGCCGCTCCGGACTGTCTGAATCCCCGGACCCCGGCACTGCGTAACTCCGAGCCGCTGAACGACAGCCTCCGCTTCTCGACACGGCTGGCAGCCACAGCGCTTGTGGCCGGACAACCGTGTCGTAGGATCTCCTTCCCCGAGGCGCCCGAAATGGGATCCGGACCCCGGTGCGGCGAGCAAACACGACACCCAGGATGGAGTCAAAGGGCTCGGGAAGCCGGACCCACGCTGCCCGTGGAGGGACACTCGTGTCCTGCGATCGAAAGAGCGGAGCCGACCGAGGTCCCACCCGGACCCCAGTGCGGCTAGCATACACGTCTCCCAGGACCGGAGTCTTGGCGTTCGGGAAAGACGGCGGCCGCTCCGGGACGAATAGTTGCCGAGAGAACGGAACATAGCCTCCTTCTTCGCGGCAAGGCTGGCACCCACACCGCTTGTGGCCGGTTACCCGTGTCTTGCGATCACTTTCGTCGAGCCGCCCAAGGCGGGACCCGGACCCCGGTGCGGCTAGCACACACGTCGCGCAGGACCGGAGCCTAGGGGCTCGGGAAGCCGGACCCACGCAGCCCGTAGAGGGACACACGTTTCCTGCGATCGAAATAGCGGAGCCGACAGAGGTTCGACCGGGTCCTAGTGCGGCTAGCACACACATCGCCCGGGACCGGAGCGTGGCTGTTCGGGAAGGACGGCCGCCGCTCCGGGCAGGACAGAAGCTTTCGTCTCGGGGACAACCAGTCCCCGAGCCAGAGGATGACAGCCTCTTGTTTCACGACACGGCTGCTACGCATGCAGCTCGTGGCCGGACCACTGTGTCGTGGGATCTCCTTCCCCGAGCCGCCCAAGACAGAACCCGGACCCCAGTGCGGCTAGCACACACGTCGCCCAGGATAGGAGCGTGGTTGTTCGGGATGGACGGCTGCCGCTCCGTAGAGGACAGAACCCCATGTCCCCGCGACTGCCAGCCCACGAGCCGGCGGAGGACAGCCACATGCTTCGGGGCAAGGCTGGCAGCCACACCGCTTGCGGCGGGTCACTCGTATCTTGCGATCATTTTAGTCGAGCCGCCCAAGGCGGGACCAGGACCCCGGCGCGGCTAGAACACACGTCGCGCAGGACCGGAGCCTAGGGGCTCGAGTAGCCGGACCCACGCAGCCCGTAGAGGGACACACGTTTCCTGCGATCGAAATAGCGGAGCCGACAGAGGTTCGACCGGGTCCTAGTGCAGCTAGCACACACATCGCCCGGGACCGGAGCGTGGCTGTTCGGGAAGGACGGCCGCCGCTCCGGGCAGGACAGAAGCTTTCGTCTCGGGGACAGCCAGCCCCCGAGCCAGAGGATGACAGCCTCCTGTTTCACGACACGGCTTCTACGCATGCAGCTCGTGGCCGGACCACTGTGTCGTGGGATCTCCTTCCCCGATTCGCCCAAGACAGAACCCGAACCCCAGTGCGGCTAGCACACACGTCGCCCAGGACCGAAGCCCAGGGTCCATATCCAGACGCCTGCCGCTCTGGACTGTCTGAATCCCCGGACCCCGGCACTGCGTAACTCCGAGCCGCTGAACGACAGCCTCCGCTTCTCGACACGGCTGGCAGCCACAGCGCTTGTGGCCGGACAACCGTGTCGTAGGATCTCCTTCCCCGAGGCGCCCGAAATGGGATCCGGACCCCGGTGCGGCGAGCAAACACGACACCCAGGATGGAGTCAAAGGGCTCGGGAAGCCGGACCCTCGCTGCCCGTGGAGGGACACTCGTGTCCTGCGATCGAAAGAGCGGAGCCGACCGAGGTCCCACCCGGACCCCAGTGCGGCTAGCATACACGTCTCCCAGGACCGGAGTCTTGGCGTTCGGGAAAGACGGCGGCCGCTCCGGGACGAATAGTTGCCGAGAGAACGGAACATAGCCTCCTTCTTCGCGGCAAGGCTGGCACCCACACCGCTTGTGGCCGGTTACCCGTGTCTTGCGATCACTTTCGTCGAGCCGCCCAAGGCGGGACCCGGACCCCGGTGCGGCTAGCACACACGTCGCGCAGGACCGGAGCCTAGGGGCTCGGGAAGCCGGACCCACGCAGCCCGTAGAGGGACACACGTTTCCTGCGATCGAAATAGCGGAGCCGACAGAGGTTCGACCGGGTCCTAGTGCGGCTAGCACACACATCGCCCGGGACCGGAGCGTGGCTGTTCGGGAAGGACGGCCGCCGCTCCGGGCAGGACAGAAGCTTTCGTCTCGGGGACAACCAGCCCCCGAGCCAGAGGATGACAGCCTCTTGTTTCACGACACGGCTGCTACGCATGCAGCTCGTGGCCGGAACACTGTGTCGTGGGATCTCCTTCCCCGATTCGCCCAAGACAGAACCCGGACCCCAGTGCGGCTAGCACACACGTCGCCCAGGATAGGAGCGTGGTTGTTCGGGATGGACGGCTGCCGCTCCGTAGAGGACAGAACCCCATGTCCCCGCGACTGCCAGCCCACGAGCCGGCGGAGGACAGCCACACGCTTCGGGGCAAGGCTGGCAGCCACACCGCTTGTGGCGGGTCACCCGTATCTTGCGATCATTTTAGTCGAGCCGCCCAAGGCGGGACCCGGACCCCGGCGCGGCTAGCACACACGTCGCGCAGGACCGGAGCCTAGGGGCTCGAGTAGCCGGACCCAAGCAGCCCGTAGAGGGACACACGTTTCCTGCGATCGAAATAGCGGAGCCGACAGAGGTTCGACCGGGTCCTAGTGCGGCTAGCACACACATCGCCCGGGACCGGAGCGTGGCTGTTCGGGAAGGACGGCCGCCGCTCCGGACAGTACAGAAGCTTTCGTCTCGGGGACAACCAGCCCCAGAGCCAGAGGATGACAGCCTCCTGTTTCACGACACGGCTTCTACGCATGCAGCTCGTGGCCGGACCACTGTGTCGTGGGATCTCCTTCCCCGATTCGCCCAAGACAGAACCCGAACCCCAGTGCGGCTAGCACACACGTCGCCCAGGACCGAAGCCCAGGGTCCATATCCAGACGCCTGCCGCTCTGGACTGTCTGAATCCCCGGACCCCGGCACTGCGTAACTCCGAGCCGCTGAACGACAGCCTCCGCTTCTCGACACGGCTGGCAGCCACAGCGCTTGTGGCCGGACAACCGTGTCGTAGGATCTCCTTCCCCGAGGCGCCCGAAATGGGATCCGGACCCCGGTGCGGCGAGCAAACACGACACCCAGGATGGAGTCAAAGGGCTCGGGAAGCCGGACCCTCGCTGCCCGTGGAGGGACACTCGTGTCCTGCGATCGAAAGAGCGGAGCCGACCGAGGTCCCACCCGGACCCCAGTGCGGCTAGCATACACGTCTCCCAGGACCGGAGTCTTGGCGTTCGGGAAAGACGGCGGCCGCTCCGGGACGAATAGTTGCCGAGAGAACGGAACATAGCCTCCTTCTTCGCGGCAAGGCTGGCACCCACACCGCTTGGGGCCGGTTACCTGTGTCTTGCGATCACTTTCGTCGAGCCGCCCAAGGCGGGACCCGGACCCCGGTGCGGCTAGCACACACGTCGCGCAGGACCGGAGCCTAGGGGCTCGGGAAGCCGGACCCACGCAGCCCGTAGAGGGACACACGTTTCCTGCGATCGAAATAGCGGAGCCGACAGAGGTTCGACCGGGTCCTAGTGCGGCTAGCACACACATCGCCCGGGACCGGAGCGTGGCTGTTCGGGAAGGACGGCCGCCGCTCCGGGCAGGACAGAAGCTTTCGTCTCGGGGACAACCAGTCCCCGAGCCAGAGGATGACAGCCTCTTGTTTCACGACACGGCTGCTACGCATGCAGCTCGTGGCCGGAACACTGTGTCGTGGGATCTCCTTCCCCGATTCGCCCAAGACAGAACCCGGACCCCAGTGCGGCTAGCACACACGTCGCCCAGGATAGGAGCGTGGTTGTTCGGGATGGACGGCTGCCGCTCCGTAGAGGACAGAACCCCATGTCCCCGCGACTGCCAGCCCACGAGCCGGCGGAGGACAGCCACATGCTTCGGGGCAAGGCTGGCAGCCACACCGCTTGCGGCGGGTCACTCGTATCTTGCGATCATTTTAGTCGAGCCGCCCAAGGCGGGACCAGGACCCCGGCGCGGCTAGAACACACGTCGCGCAGGACCGGAGCCTAGGGGCTCGAGTAGCCGGACCCACGCAGCCCGTAGAGGGACACACGTTTCCTGCGATCGAAATAGCGGAGCCGACAGAGGTTCGACCGGGTCCTAGTGCAGCTAGCACACACATCGCCCGGGACCGGAGCGTGGCTGTTCGGGAAGGACGGCCGCCGCTCCGGGCAGGACAGAAGCTTTCGTCTCGGGGACAACCAGCCCCCGAGCCAGAGGATGACAGCCTCCTGTTTCACGACACGGCTTCTACGCATGCAGCTCGTGGCCGGACCACTGTGTCGTGGGATCTCCTTCCCCGAGCCGCCCAAGACAGAACCCGGACCCCAGTGCGGCTAGCACACACGTCGCCCAGGACCGAAGCCCAGGGTCCATATCCAGACGCCTGCCGCTCTGGACTGTCTGAATCTTCGGTCCCCGGCACTGCGTAACTCCGAGCCGCTGAACGACAGCCTCCGCTTCTCGACACGGCTGGCAGCCACAGCGCTTGTGGCCGGACAACCGTGTCGTAGGATCTCCTTCCCCGAGGCGCCCGAAATGGGATCCGGACCCCGGTGCGGCGAGCAAACACGACACCCAGGATGGAGTCAAAGGGCTCGGGAAGCCGGACCCTCGCTGCCCGTGGAGGGACACTCGTGTCCTGCGATCGAAAGAGCGGAGCCGACCGAGGTCCCACCCGGACCCCAGTGCGGCTAGCATACACGTCTCCCAGGACCGGAGTCTTGGCGTTCGGGAAAGACGGCGGCCGCTCCGGGACGAATAGTTGCCGAGAGAACGGAACATAGCCTCCTTCTTCGCGGCAAGGCTGGCACCCACACCGCTTGTGGCCGGTTACCCGTGTCTTGCGATCACTTTCGTCGAGCCGCCCAAGGCGGGACCCGGACCCCGGTGCGGCTAGCACACACGTCGCCCAGGATAGGAGCGTGGTTGTTCGGGATGGACGGCTGCCGCTCCGTAGAGGACAGAACCCCATGTCCCCGCGACTGCCAGCCCACGAGCCGGCGGAGGACAGCCACACGCTTCGGGGCAAGGCTGGCAGCCACACCGCTTGTGGCGGGTCACCCGTATCTTGCGATCATTTTAGTCGAGCCGCCCAAGGCGGGACCCGGACCCCGGCGCGGCTAGCACACACGTCGCGCAGGACCGGAGCCTAGGGGCTCGAGTAGCCGGACCCAAGCAGCCCGTAGAGGGACACACGTTTCCTGCGATCGAAATAGCGGAGCCGACAGAGGTTCGACCGGGTCCTAGTGCGGCTAGCACACACATCGCCCGGGACCGGAGCGTGGCTGTTCGGGAAGGACGGCCGCCGCTCCGGACAGTACAGAAGCTTTCGTCTCGGGGACAACCAGCCCCCGAGCCAGAGGATGACAGCCTCCTGTTTCACGACACGGCTTCTACGCATGCAGCTCGTGGCCGGACCACTGTGTCGTGGGATCTCCTTCCCCGATTCGCCCAAGACAGAACCCGAACCCCAGTGCGGCTAGCACACACGTCGCCCAGGACCGAAGCCCAGGGTCCATATCCAGACGCCTGCCGCTCCGGACTGTCTGAATCCCCGGACCCCGGCACTGCGTAACTCCGAGCCGCTGAACGACAGCCTCCGCTTCTCGACACGGCTGGCAGCCACAGCGCTTGTGGCCGGACAACCGTGTCGTAGGATCTCCTTCCCCGAGGCGCCCGAAATGGGATCCGGACCCCGGTGCGGCGAGCAAACACGACACCCAGGATGGAGTCAAAGGGCTCGGGAAGCCGGACCCACGCTGCCCGTGGAGGGACACTCGTGTCCTGCGATCGAAATAGCGGAGCCGACCGAGGTCCCACCCGGACCCCAGTGCGGCTAGCATACACGTCTCCCAGGACCGGAGTCTTGGCGTTCGGGAAAGACGGCGGCCGCTCCGGGACGAATAGTTGCCGAGAGAACGGAACATAGCCTCCTTCTTCGCGGCAAGGCTGGCACCCACACCGCTTGTGGCCGGTTACCCGTGTCTTGCGATCACTTTCGTCGAGCCGCCCAAGGCGGGACCCGGACCCCGGTGCGGCTAGCACACACGTCGCGCAGGACCGGAGCCTAGGGGCTCGGGAAGCCGGACCCACGCAGCCCGTAGAGGGACACACGTTTCCTGCGATCGAAATAGCGGAGCCGACAGAGGTTCGACCGGGTCCTAGTGCGGCTAGCACACACATCGCCCGGGACCGGAGCGTGGCTGTTCGGGAAGGACGGCCGCCGCTCCGGGCAGGACAGAAGCTTTCGTCTCGGGGACAGCCAGCCCCCGAGCCAGAGGATGACAGCCTCCTGTTTCACGACACGGCTTCTACGCATGCAGCTCGTGGCCGGACCACTGTGTCGTGGGATCTCCTTCCCCGAGCCGCCCAAGACAGAACCCGGACCCCAGTGCGGCCGGACCCACGCAGCCCGTAGAGGGACACACGTTTCCTGCGATCGAAATAGCGGAGCCGACAGAGGTTCGACCGGGTCCTAGTGCGGCTAGCACACACATCGCCCGGGACCGGAGCGTGGCTGTTCGGGAAGGACGGCCGCCGCTCCGGGCAGGACAGAAGCTTTCGTCTCGGGGACAACCAGTCCCCGAGCCAGAGGATGACAGCCTCTTGTTTCACGACACGGCTGCTACGCATGCAGCTCGTGGCCGGACCACTGTGTCGTGGGATCTCCTTCCCCGAGCCGCCCAAGACAGAACCCGGACCCCAGTGCGGCTAGCACACACGTCGCCCAGGATAGGAGCGTGGTTGTTCGGGATGGACGGCTGCCGCTCCGTAGAGGACAGAACCCCATGTCCCCGCGACTGCCAGCCCACGAGCCGGCGGAGGACAGCCACATGCTTCGGGGCAAGGCTGGCAGCCACACCGCTTGCGGCGGGTCACTCGTATCTTGCGATCATTTTAGTCGAGCCGCCCAAGGCGGGACCAGGACCCCGGCGCGGCTAGAACACACGTCGCGCAGGACCGGAGCCTAGGGGCTCGAGTAGCCGGACCCACGCAGCCCGTAGAGGGACACACGTTTCCTGCGATCGAAATAGCGGAGCCGACAGAGGTTCGACCGGGTCCTAGTGCAGCTAGCACACACATCGCCCGGGACCGGAGCGTGGCTGTTCGGGAAGGACGGCCGCCGCTCCGGGCAGGACAGAAGCTTTCGTCTCGGGGACAGCCAGCCCCCGAGCCAGAGGATGACAGCCTCCTGTTTCACGACACGGCTTCTACGCATGCAGCTCGTGGCCGGACCACTGTGTCGTGGGATCTCCTTCCCCGAGCCGCCCAAGACAGAACCCGGACCCCAGTGCGGCTAGCACACACGTCGCCCAGGACCGAAGCCCAGGGTCCATATCCAGACGCCTGCCGCTCTGGACTGTCTGAATCTTCGGTCCCCGGCACTGCGTAACTCCGAGCCGCTGAACGACAGCCTCCGCTTCTCGACACGGCTGGCAGCCACAGCGCTTGTGGCCGGACAACCGTGTCGTAGGATCTCCTTCCCCGAGGCGCCCGAAATGGGATCCGGACCCCGGTGCGGCGAGCAAACACGACACCCAGGATGGAGTCAAAGGGCTCGGGAAGCCGGACCCTCGCTGCCCGTGGAGGGACACTCGTGTCCTGCGATCGAAAGAGCGGAGCCGACCGAGGTCCCACCCGGACCCCAGTGCGGCTAGCATACACGTCTCCCAGGACCGGAGTCTTGGCGTTCGGGAAAGACGGCGGCCGCTCCGGGACGAATAGTTGCCGAGAGAACGGAACATAGCCTCCTTCTTCGCGGCAAGGCTGGCACCCACACCGCTTGTGGCCGGTTACCCGTGTCTTGCGATCACTTTCGTCGAGCCGCCCAAGGCGGGACCCGGACCCCGGTGCGGCTAGCACACACGTCGCCCAGGATAGGAGCCTAGGGGCTCGGGAAGCCGGACCCACGCAGCCCGTAGAGGGACACACGTTTCCTGCGATCGAAATAGCGGAGCCGACAGAGGTTCGACCGGGTCCTAGTGCGGCTAGCACACACATCGCCCGGGACCGGAGCGTGGCTGTTCGGGAAGGACGGCCGCCGCTCCGGGCAGGACAGAAGCTTTCGTCTCGGGGACAACCAGCCCCCGAGCCAGAGGATGACAGCCTCTTGTTTCACGACACGGCTGCTACGCATGCAGCTCGTGGCCGGAACACTGTGTCGTGGGATCTCCTTCCCCGATTCGCCCAAGACAGAACCCGGACCCCAGTGCGGCTAGCACACACGTCGCCCAGGATAGGAGCGTGGTTGTTCGGGATGGACGGCTGCCGCTCCGTAGAGGACAGAACCCCATGTCCCCGCGACTGCCAGCCCACGAGCCGGCGGAGGACAGCCACACGCTTCGGGGCAAGGCTGGCAGCCACACCGCTTGTGGCGGGTCACCCGTATCTTGCGATCATTTTAGTCGAGCCGCCCAAGGCGGGACCCGGACCCCGGCGCGGCTAGCACACACGTCGCGCAGGACCGGAGCCTAGGGGCTCGAGTAGCCGGACCCAAGCAGCCCGTAGAGGGACACACGTTTCCTGCGATCGAAATAGCGGAGCCGACAGAGGTTCGACCGGGTCCTAGTGCGGCTAGCACACACATCGCCCGGGACCGGAGCGTGGCTGTTCGGGAAGGACGGCCGCCGCTCCGGACAGTACAGAAGCTTTCGTCTCGGGGACAACCAGCCCCAGAGCCAGAGGATGACAGCCTCCTGTTTCACGACACGGCTTCTACGCATGCAGCTCGTGGCCGGACCACTGTGTCGTGGGATCTCCTTCCCCGATTCGCCCAAGACAGAACCCGAACCCCAGTGCGGCTAGCACACACGTCGCCCAGGACCGAAGCCCAGGGTCCATATCCAGACGCCTGCCGCTCTGGACTGTCTGAATCCCCGGACCCCGGCACTGCGTAACTCCGAGCCGCTGAACGACAGCCTCCGCTTCTCGACACGGCTGGCAGCCACAGCGCTTGTGGCCGGACAACCGTGTCGTAGGATCTCCTTCCCCGAGGCGCCCGAAATGGGATCCGGACCCCGGTGCGGCGAGCAAACACGACACCCAGGATGGAGTCAAAGGGCTCGGGAAGCCGGACCCTCGCTGCCCGTGGAGGGACACTCGTGTCCTGCGATCGAAAGAGCGGAGCCGACCGAGGTCCCACCCGGACCCCAGTGCGGCTAGCATACACGTCTCCCAGGACCGGAGTCTTGGCGTTCGGGAAAGACGGCGGCCGCTCCGGGACGAATAGTTGCCGAGAGAACGGAACATAGCCTCCTTCTTCGCGGCAAGGCTGGCACCCACACCGCTTGGGGCCGGTTACCTGTGTCTTGCGATCACTTTCGTCGAGCCGCCCAAGGCGGGACCCGGACCCCGGTGCGGCTAGCACACACGTCGCGCAGGACCGGAGCCTAGGGGCTCGGGAAGCCGGACCCACGCAGCCCGTAGAGGGACACACGTTTCCTGCGATCGAAATAGCGGAGCCGACAGAGGTTCGACCGGGTCCTAGTGCGGCTAGCACACACATCGCCCGGGACCGGAGCGTGGCTGTTCGGGAAGGACGGCCGCCGCTCCGGGCAGGACAGAAGCTTTCGTCTCGGGGACAACCAGTCCCCGAGCCAGAGGATGACAGCCTCTTGTTTCACGACACGGCTGCTACGCATGCAGCTCGTGGCCGGAACACTGTGTCGTGGGATCTCCTTCCCCGATTCGCCCAAGACAGAACCCGGACCCCAGTGCGGCTAGCACACACGTCGCCCAGGATAGGAGCGTGGTTGTTCGGGATGGACGGCTGCCGCTCCGTAGAGGACAGAACCCCATGTCCCCGCGACTGCCAGCCCACGAGCCGGCGGAGGACAGCCACATGCTTCGGGGCAAGGCTGGCAGCCACACCGCTTGCGGCGGGTCACTCGTATCTTGCGATCATTTTAGTCGAGCCGCCCAAGGCGGGACCAGGACCCCGGCGCGGCTAGAACACACGTCGCGCAGGACCGGAGCCTAGGGGCTCGAGTAGCCGGACCCACGCAGCCCGTAGAGGGACACACGTTTCCTGCGATCGAAATAGCGGAGCCGACAGAGGTTCGACCGGGTCCTAGTGCAGCTAGCACACACATCGCCCGGGACCGGAGCGTGGCTGTTCGGGAAGGACGGCCGCCGCTCCGGGCAGGACAGAAGCTTTCGTCTCGGGGACAACCAGCCCCCGAGCCAGAGGATGACAGCCTCCTGTTTCACGACACGGCTTCTACGCATGCAGCTCGTGGCCGGACCACTGTGTCGTGGGATCTCCTTCCCCGAGCCGCCCAAGACAGAACCCGGACCCCAGTGCGGCTAGCACACACGTCGCCCAGGACCGAAGCCCAGGGTCCATATCCAGACGCCTGCCGCTCTGGACTGTCTGAATCTTCGGTCCCCGGCACTGCGTAACTCCGAGCCGCTGAACGACAGCCTCCGCTTCTCGACACGGCTGGCAGCCACAGCGCTTGTGGCCGGACAACCGTGTCGTAGGATCTCCTTCCCCGAGGCGCCCGAAATGGGATCCGGACCCCGGTGCGGCGAGCAAACACGACACCCAGGATGGAGTCAAAGGGCTCGGGAAGCCGGACCCTCGCTGCCCGTGGAGGGACACTCGTGTCCTGCGATCGAAAGAGCGGAGCCGACCGAGGTCCCACCCGGACCCCAGTGCGGCTAGCATACACGTCTCCCAGGACCGGAGTCTTGGCGTTCGGGAAAGACGGCGGCCGCTCCGGGACGAATAGTTGCCGAGAGAACGGAACATAGCCTCCTTCTTCGCGGCAAGGCTGGCACCCACACCGCTTGTGGCCGGTTACCCGTGTCTTGCGATCACTTTCGTCGAGCCGCCCAAGGCGGGACCCGGACCCCGGTGCGGCTAGCACACACGTCGCCCAGGATAGGAGCGTGGTTGTTCGGGATGGACGGCTGCCGCTCCGTAGAGGACAGAACCCCATGTCCCCGCGACTGCCAGCCCACGAGCCGGCGGAGGACAGCCACACGCTTCGGGGCAAGGCTGGCAGCCACACCGCTTGTGGCGGGTCACCCGTATCTTGCGATCATTTTAGTCGAGCCGCCCAAGGCGGGACCCGGACCCCGGCGCGGCTAGCACACACGTCGCGCAGGACCGGAGCCTAGGGGCTCGAGTAGCCGGACCCAAGCAGCCCGTAGAGGGACACACGTTTCCTGCGATCGAAATAGCGGAGCCGACAGAGGTTCGACCGGGTCCTAGTGCGGCTAGCACACACATCGCCCGGGACCGGAGCGTGGCTGTTCGGGAAGGACGGCCGCCGCTCCGGACAGTACAGAAGCTTTCGTCTCGGGGACAACCAGCCCCCGAGCCAGAGGATGACAGCCTCCTGTTTCACGACACGGCTTCTACGCATGCAGCTCGTGGCCGGACCACTGTGTCGTGGGATCTCCTTCCCCGATTCGCCCAAGACAGAACCCGAACCCCAGTGCGGCTAGCACACACGTCGCCCAGGACCGAAGCCCAGGGTCCATATCCAGACGCCTGCCGCTCCGGACTGTCTGAATCCCCGGACCCCGGCACTGCGTAACTCCGAGCCGCTGAACGACAGCCTCCGCTTCTCGACACGGCTGGCAGCCACAGCGCTTGTGGCCGGACAACCGTGTCGTAGGATCTCCTTCCCCGAGGCGCCCGAAATGGGATCCGGACCCCGGTGCGGCGAGCAAACACGACACCCAGGATGGAGTCAAAGGGCTCGGGAAGCCGGACCCACGCTGCCCGTGGAGGGACACTCGTGTCCTGCGATCGAAATAGCGGAGCCGACCGAGGTCCCACCCGGACCCCAGTGCGGCTAGCATACACGTCTCCCAGGACCGGAGTCTTGGCGTTCGGGAAAGACGGCGGCCGCTCCGGGACGAATAGTTGCCGAGAGAACGGAACATAGCCTCCTTCTTCGCGGCAAGGCTGGCACCCACACCGCTTGTGGCCGGTTACCCGTGTCTTGCGATCACTTTCGTCGAGCCGCCCAAGGCGGGACCCGGACCCCGGTGCGGCTAGCACACACGTCGCGCAGGACCGGAGCCTAGGGGCTCGGGAAGCCGGACCCACGCAGCCCGTAGAGGGACACACGTTTCCTGCGATCGAAATAGCGGAGCCGACAGAGGTTCGACCGGGTCCTAGTGCGGCTAGCACACACATCGCCCGGGACCGGAGCGTGGCTGTTCGGGAAGGACGGCCGCCGCTCCGGGCAGGACAGAAGCTTTCGTCTCGGGGACAGCCAGCCCCCGAGCCAGAGGATGACAGCCTCCTGTTTCACGACACGGCTTCTACGCATGCAGCTCGTGGCCGGACCACTGTGTCGTGGGATCTCCTTCCCCGAGCCGCCCAAGACAGAACCCGGACCCCAGTGCGGCCGGACCCACGCAGCCCGTAGAGGGACACACGTTTCCTGCGATCGAAATAGCGGAGCCGACAGAGGTTCGACCGGGTCCTAGTGCGGCTAGCACACACATCGCCCGGGACCGGAGCGTGGCTGTTCGGGAAGGACGGCCGCCGCTCCGGGCAGGACAGAAGCTTTCGTCTCGGGGACAACCAGTCCCCGAGCCAGAGGATGACAGCCTCTTGTTTCACGACACGGCTGCTACGCATGCAGCTCGTGGCCGGAACACTGTGTCGTGGGATCTCCTTCCCCGATTCGCCCAAGACAGAACCCGGACCCCAGTGCGGCTAGCACACACGTCGCCCAGGATAGGAGCGTGGTTGTTCGGGATGGACGGCTGCCGCTCCGTAGAGGACAGAACCCCATGTCCCCGCGACTGCCAGCCCACGAGCCGGCGGAGGACAGCCACATGCTTCGGGGCAAGGCTGGCAGCCACACCGCTTGCGGCGGGTCACTCGTATCTTGCGATCATTTTAGTCGAGCCGCCCAAGGCGGGACCAGGACCCCGGCGCGGCTAGAACACACGTCGCGCAGGACCGGAGCCTAGGGGCTCGAGTAGCCGGACCCACGCAGCCCGTAGAGGGACACACGTTTCCTGCGATCGAAATAGCGGAGCCGACAGAGGTTCGACCGGGTCCTAGTGCAGCTAGCACACACATCGCCCGGGACCGGAGCGTGGCTTTTCGGTAAGGACGGCCGCCGCTCCGGGCAGGACAGAAGCTTTCGTCTCGGGGACAGCCAGCCCCCGAGCCAGAGGATGACAGCCTCCTGTTTCACGACACGGCTTCTACGCATGCAGCTCGTGGCCGGACCACTGTGTCGTGGGATCTCCTTCCCCGAGCCGCCCAAGACAGAACCCGGACCCCAGTGCGGCTAGCACACACGTCGCCCAGGACCGAAGCCCAGGGTCCATATCCAGACGCCTGCCGCTCCGGACTGTCTGAATCCCCGGACCCCGGCACTGCGTAACTCCGAGCCGCTGAACGACAGCCTCCGCTTCTCGACACGGCTGGCAGCCACAGCGCTTGTGGCCGGACAACCGTGTCGTAGGATCTCCTTCCCCGAGGCGCCCGAAATGGGATCCGGACCCCGGTGCGGCGAGCAAACACGACACCCAGGATGGAGTCAAAGGGCTCGGGAAGCCGGACCCACGCTGCCCGTGGAGGGACACTCGTGTCCTGCGATCGAAAGAGCGGAGCCGACCGAGGTCCCACCCGGACCCCAGTGCGGCTAGCATACACGTCTCCCAGGACCGGAGTCTTGGCGTTCGGGAAAGACGGCGGCCGCTCCGGGACGAATAGTTGCCGAGAGAACGGAACATAGCCTCCTTCTTCGCGGCAAGGCTGGCACCCACACCGCTTGTGGCCGGTTACCCGTGTCTTGCGATCACTTTCGTCGAGCCGCCCAAGGCGGGACCCGGACCCCGGTGCGGCTAGCACACACGTCGCGCAGGACCGGAGCCTAGGGGCTCGGGAAGCCGGACCCACGCAGCCCGTAGAGGGACACACGTTTCCTGCGATCGAAATAGCGGAGCCGACAGAGGTTCGACCGGGTCCTAGTGCGGCTAGCACACACATCGCCCGGGACCGGAGCGTGGCTGTTCGGGAAGGACGGCCGCCGCTCCGGGCAGGACAGAAGCTTTCGTCTCGGGGACAACCAGTCCCCGAGCCAGAGGATGACAGCCTCTTGTTTCACGACACGGCTGCTACGCATGCAGCTCGTGGCCGGAACACTGTGTCGTGGGATCTCCTTCCCCGATTCGCCCAAGACAGAACCCGGACCCCAGTGCGGCTAGCACACACGTCGCCCAGGATAGGAGCGTGGTTGTTCGGGATGGACGGCTGCCGCTCCGTAGAGGACAGAACCCCATGTCCCCGCGACTGCCAGCCCACGAGCCGGCGGAGGACAGCCACATGCTTCGGGGCAAGGCTGGCAGCCACACCGCTTGCGGCGGGTCACTCGTATCTTGCGATCATTTTAGTCGAGCCGCCCAAGGCGGGACCAGGACCCCGGCGCGGCTAGAACACACGTCGCGCAGGACCGGAGCCTAGGGGCTCGAGTAGCCGGACCCACGCAGCCCGTAGAGGGACACACGTTTCCTGCGATCGAAATAGCGGAGCCGACAGAGGTTCGACCGGGTCCTAGTGCAGCTAGCACACACATCGCCCGGGACCGGAGCGTGGCTGTTCGGGAAGGACGGCCGCCGCTCCGGGCAGGACAGAAGCTTTCGTCTCGGGGACAGCCAGCCCCCGAGCCAGAGGATGACAGCCTCCTGTTTCACGACACGGCTTCTACGCATGCAGCTCGTGGCCGGACCACTGTGTCGTGGGATCTCCTTCCCCGAGCCGCCCAAGACAGAACCCGGACCCCAGTGCGGCTAGCACACACGTCGCCCAGGACCGAAGCCCAGGGTCCATATCCAGACGCCTGCCGCTCTGGACTGTCTGAATCTTCGGTCCCCGGCACTGCGTAACTCCGAGCCGCTGAACGACAGCCTCCGCTTCTCGACACGGCTGGCAGCCACAGCGCTTGTGGCCGGACAACCGTGTCGTAGGATCTCCTTCCCCGAGGCGCCCGAAATGGGATCCGGACCCCGGTGCGGCGAGCAAACACGACACCCAGGATGGAGTCAAAGGGCTCGGGAAGCCGGACCCTCGCTGCCCGTGGAGGGACACTCGTGTCCTGCGATCGAAAGAGCGGAGCCGACCGAGGTCCCACCCGGACCCCAGTGCGGCTAGCATACACGTCTCCCAGGACCGGAGTCTTGGCGTTCGGGAAAGACGGCGGCCGCTCCGGGACGAATAGTTGCCGAGAGAACGGAACATAGCCTCCTTCTTCGCGGCAAGGCTGGCACCCACACCGCTTGTGGCCGGTTACCCGTGTCTTGCGATCACTTTCGTCGAGCCGCCCAAGGCGGGACCCGGACCCCGGTGCGGCTAGCACACACGTCGCGCAGGACCGGAGCCTAGGGGCTCGGGAAGCCGGACCCACGCAGCCCGTAGAGGGACACACGTTTCCTGCGATCGAAATAGCGGAGCCGACAGAGGTTCGACCGGGTCCTAGTGCGGCTAGCACACACATCGCCCGGGACCGGAGCGTGGCTGTTCGGGAAGGACGGCCGCCGCTCCGGGCAGGACAGAAGCTTTCGTCTCGGGGACAACCAGCCCCCGAGCCAGAGGATGACAGCCTCTTGTTTCACGACACGGCTGCTACGCATGCAGCTCGTGGCCGGAACACTGTGTCGTGGGATCTCCTTCCCCGATTCGCCCAAGACAGAACCCGGACCCCAGTGCGGCTAGCACACACGTCGCCCAGGATAGGAGCGTGGTTGTTCGGGATGGACGGCTGCCGCTCCGTAGAGGACAGAACCCCATGTCCCCGCGACTGCCAGCCCACGAGCCGGCGGAGGACAGCCACACGCTTCGGGGCAAGGCTGGCAGCCACACCGCTTGTGGCGGGTCACCCGTATCTTGCGATCATTTTAGTCGAGCCGCCCAAGGCGGGACCCGGACCCCGGCGCGGCTAGCACACACGTCGCGCAGGACCGGAGCCTAGGGGCTCGAGTAGCCGGACCCAAGCAGCCCGTAGAGGGACACACGTTTCCTGCGATCGAAATAGCGGAGCCGACAGAGGTTCTACCGGGTCCTAGTGCGGCTAGCACACACATCGCCCGGGACCGGAGCGTGGCTGTTCGGGAAGGACGGCCGCCGCTCCGGACAGGACAGAAGCTTTCGTCTCGGGGACAACCAGCCCCCGAGCCAGAGGATGACAGCCTCCTGTTTCACGACACGGCTTCTACGCATGCAGCTCGTGGCCGGACCACTGTGTCGTGGGATCTCCTTCCCCGATTCGCCCAAGACAGAACCCGAACCCCAGTGCGGCTAGCACACACGTCGCCCAGGACCGAAGCCCAGGGTCCATATCCAGACGCCTGCCGCTCCGGACTGTCTGAATCCCCGGACCCCGGCACTGCGTAACTCCGAGCCGCTGAACGACAGCCTCCGCTTCTCGACACGGCTGGCAGCCACAGCGCTTGTGGCCGGACAACCGTGTCGTAGGATCTCCTTCCCCGAGGCGCCCGAAATGGGATCCGGACCCCGGTGCGGCGAGCAAACACGACACCCAGGATGGAGTCAAAGGGCTCGGGAAGCCGGACCCACGCTGCCCGTGGAGGGACACTCGTGTCCTGCGATCGAAAGAGCGGAGCCGACCGAGGTCCCACCCGGACCCCAGTGCGGCTAGCATACACGTCTCCCAGGACCGGAGTCTTGGCGTTCGGGAAAGACGGCGGCCGCTCCGGGACGAATAGTTGCCGAGAGAACGGAACATAGCCTCCTTCTTCGCGGCAAGGCTGGCACCCACACCGCTTGTGGCCGGTTACCCGTGTCTTGCGATCACTTTCGTCGAGCCGCCCAAGGCGGGACCCGGACCCCGGTGCGGCTAGCACACACGTCGCGCAGGACCGGAGCCTAGGGGCTCGGGAAGCCGGACCCACGCAGCCCGTAGAGGGACACACGTTTCCTGCGATCGAAATAGCGGAGCCGACAGAGGTTCGACCGGGTCCTAGTGCGGCTAGCACACACATCGCCCGGGACCGGAGCGTGGCTGTTCGGGAAGGACGGCCGCCGCTCCGGGCAGGACAGAAGCTTTCGTCTCGGGGACAGCCAGCCCCCGAGCCAGAGGATGACAGCCTCCTGTTTCACGACACGGCTTCTACGCATGCAGCTCGTGGCCGGACCACTGTGTCGTGGGATCTCCTTCCCCGAGCCGCCCAAGACAGAACCCGGACCCCAGTGCGGCCGGACCCACGCAGCCCGTAGAGGGACACACGTTTCCTGCGATCGAAATAGCGGAGCCGACAGAGGTTCGACCGGGTCCTAGTGCGGCTAGCACACACATCGCCCGGGACCGGAGCGTGGCTGTTCGGGAAGGACGGCCGCCGCTCCGGGCAGGACAGAAGCTTTCGTCTCGGGGACAACCAGTCCCCGAGCCAGAGGATGACAGCCTCTTGTTTCACGACACGGCTGCTACGCATGCAGCTCGTGGCCGGAACACTGTGTCGTGGGATCTCCTTCCCCGATTCGCCCAAGACAGAACCCGGACCCCAGTGCGGCTAGCACACACGTCGCCCAGGATAGGAGCGTGGTTGTTCGGGATGGACGGCTGCCGCTCCGTAGAGGACAGAACCCCATGTCCCCGCGACTGCCAGCCCACGAGCCGGCGGAGGACAGCCACATGCTTCGGGGCAAGGCTGGCAGCCACACCGCTTGCGGCGGGTCACTCGTATCTTGCGATCATTTTAGTCGAGCCGCCCAAGGCGGGACCAGGACCCCGGCGCGGCTAGAACACACGTCGCGCAGGACCGGAGCCTAGGGGCTCGAGTAGCCGGACCCACGCAGCCCGTAGAGGGACACACGTTTCCTGCGATCGAAATAGCGGAGCCGACAGAGGTTCGACCGGGTCCTAGTGCAGCTAGCACACACATCGCCCGGGACCGGAGCGTGGCTTTTCGGTAAGGACGGCCGCCGCTCCGGGCAGGACAGAAGCTTTCGTCTCGGGGACAGCCAGCCCCCGAGCCAGAGGATGACAGCCTCCTGTTTCACGACACGGCTTCTACGCATGCAGCTCGTGGCCGGACCACTGTGTCGTGGGATCTCCTTCCCCGAGCCGCCCAAGACAGAACCCGGACCCCAGTGCGGCTAGCACACACGTCGCCCAGGACCGAAGCCCAGGGTCCATATCCAGACGCCTGCCGCTCCGGACTGTCTGAATCCCCGGACCCCGGCACTGCGTAACTCCGAGCCGCTGAACGACAGCCTCCGCTTCTCGACACGGCTGGCAGCCACAGCGCTTGTGGCCGGACAACCGTGTCGTAGGATCTCCTTCCCCGAGGCGCCCGAAATGGGATCCGGACCCCGGTGCGGCGAGCAAACACGACACCCAGGATGGAGTCAAAGGGCTCGGGAAGCCGGACCCACGCTGCCCGTGGAGGGACACTCGTGTCCTGCGATCGAAAGAGCGGAGCCGACCGAGGTCCCACCCGGACCCCAGTGCGGCTAGCATACACGTCTCCCAGGACCGGAGTCTTGGCGTTCGGGAAAGACGGCGGCCGCTCCGGGACGAATAGTTGCCGAGAGAACGGAACATAGCCTCCTTCTTCGCGGCAAGGCTGGCACCCACACCGCTTGTGGCCGGTTACCCGTGTCTTGCGATCACTTTCGTCGAGCCGCCCAAGGCGGGACCCGGACCCCGGTGCGGCTAGCACACACGTCGCCCAGGATAGGAGCGTGGTTGTTCGGGATGGACGGCTGCCGCTCCGTAGAGGACAGAACCCCATGTCCCCGCGACTGCCAGCCCACGAGCCGGCGGAGGACAGCCACACGCTTCGGGGCAAGGCTGGCAGCCACACCGCTTGTGGCGGGTCACCCGTATCTTGCGATCATTTTAGTCGAGCCGCCCAAGGCGGGACCCGGACCCCGGCGCGGCTAGCACACACGTCGCGCAGGACCGGAGCCTAGGGGCTCGAGTAGCCGGACCCAAGCAGCCCGTAGAGGGACACACGTTTCCTGCGATCGAAATAGCGGAGCCGACAGAGGTTCTACCGGGTCCTAGTGCGGCTAGCACACACATCGCCCGGGACCGGAGCGTGGCTGTTCGGGAAGGACGGCCGCCGCTCCGGACAGGACAGAAGCTTTCGTCTCGGGGACAACCAGCCCCCGAGCCAGAGGATGACAGCCTCCTGTTTCACGACACGGCTTCTACGCATGCAGCTCGTGGCCGGACCACTGTGTCGTGGGATCTCCTTCCCCGATTCGCCCAAGACAGAACCCGAACCCCAGTGCGGCTAGCACACACGTCGCCCAGGACCGAAGCCCAGGGTCCATATCCAGACGCCTGCCGCTCCGGACTGTCTGAATCCCCGGACCCCGGCACTGCGTAACTCCGAGCCGCTGAACGACAGCCTCCGCTTCTCGACACGGCTGGCAGCCACAGCGCTTGTGGCCGGACAACCGTGTCGTAGGATCTCCTTCCCCGAGGCGCCCGAAATGGGATCCGGACCCCGGTGCGGCGAGCAAACACGACACCCAGGATGGAGTCAAAGGGCTCGGGAAGCCGGACCCACGCTGCCCGTGGAGGGACACTCGTGTCCTGCGATCGAAAGAGCGGAGCCGACCGAGGTCCCACCCGGACCCCAGTGCGGCTAGCATACACGTCTCCCAGGACCGGAGTCTTGGCGTTCGGGAAAGACGGCGGCCGCTCCGGGACGAATAGTTGCCGAGAGAACGGAACATAGCCTCCTTCTTCGCGGCAAGGCTGGCACCCACACCGCTTGTGGCCGGTTACCCGTGTCTTGCGATCACTTTCGTCGAGCCGCCCAAGGCGGGACCCGGACCCCGGTGCGGCTAGCACACACGTCGCGCAGGACCGGAGCCTAGGGGCTCGGGAAGCCGGACCCACGCAGCCCGTAGAGGGACACACGTTTCCTGCGATCGAAATAGCGGAGCCGACAGAGGTTCGACCGGGTCCTAGTGCGGCTAGCACACACATCGCCCGGGACCGGAGCGTGGCTGTTCGGGAAGGACGGCCGCCGCTCCGGGCAGGACAGAAGCTTTCGTCTCGGGGACAGCCAGCCCCCGAGCCAGAGGATGACAGCCTCCTGTTTCACGACACGGCTTCTACGCATGCAGCTCGTGGCCGGACCACTGTGTCGTGGGATCTCCTTCCCCGAGCCGCCCAAGACAGAACCCGGACCCCAGTGCGGCCGGACCCACGCAGCCCGTAGAGGGACACACGTTTCCTGCGATCGAAATAGCGGAGCCGACAGAGGTTCGACCGGGTCCTAGTGCGGCTAGCACACACATCGCCCGGGACCGGAGCGTGGCTGTTCGGGAAGGACGGCCGCCGCTCCGGGCAGGACAGAAGCTTTCGTCTCGGGGACAACCAGCCCCCGAGCCAGAGGATGACAGCCTCTTGTTTCACGACACGGCTGCTACGCATGCAGCTCGTGGCCGGAACACTGTGTCGTGGGATCTCCTTCCCCGATTCGCCCAAGACAGAACCCGGACCCCAGTGCGGCTAGCACACACGTCGCCCAAGATAGGAGCGTGGTTGTTCGGGATGGACGGCTGCCGCTCCGTAGAGGACAGAACCCCATGTCCCCGCGACTGCCAGCCCACGAGCCGGCGGAGGACAGCCACACGCTTCGGGGCAAGGCTGGCAGCCACACCGCTTGTGGCGGGTCACCCGTATCTTGCGATCATTTTAGTCGAGCCGCCCAAGGCGGGACCCGGACCCCGGCGCGGCTAGCACACACGTCGCGCAGGACCGGAGCCTAGGGGCTCGAGTAGCCGGACCCAAGCAGCCCGTAGAGGGACACACGTTTCCTGCGATCGAAATAGCGGAGCCGACAGAGGTTCTACCGGGTCCTAGTGCGGCTAGCACACACATCGCCCGGGACCGGAGCGTGGCTGTTCGGGAAGGACGGCCGCCGCTCCGGACAGGACAGAAGCTTTCGTCTCGGGGACAACCAGCCCCCGAGCCAGAGGATGACAGCCTCCTGTTTCACGACACGGCTTCTACGCATGCAGCTCGTGGCCGGACCACTGTGTCGTGGGATCTCCTTCCCCGATTCGCCCAAGACAGAACCCGAACCCCAGTGCGGCTAGCACACACGTCGCCCAGGACCGAAGCCCAGGGTCCATATCCAGACGCCTGCCGCTCCGGACTGTCTGAATCCCCGGACCCCGGCACTGCGTAACTCCGAGCCGCTGAACGACAGCCTCCGCTTCTCGACACGGCTGGCAGCCACAGCGCTTGTGGCCGGACAACCGTGTCGTAGGATCTCCTTCCCCGAGGCGCCCGAAATGGGATCCGGACCCCGGTGCGGCGAGCAAACACGACACCCAGGATGGAGTCAAAGGGCTCGGGAAGCCGGACCCACGCTGCCCGTGGAGGGACACTCGTGTCCTGCGATCGAAAGAGCGGAGCCGACCGAGGTCCCACCCGGACCCCAGTGCGGCTAGCATACACGTCTCCCAGGACCGGAGTCTTGGCGTTCGGGAAAGACGGCGGCCGCTCCGGGACGAATAGTTGCCGAGAGAACGGAACATAGCCTCCTTCTTCGCGGCAAGGCTGGCACCCACACCGCTTGTGGCCGGTTACCCGTGTCTTGCGATCACTTTCGTCGAGCCGCCCAAGGCGGGACCCGGACCCCGGTGCGGCTAGCACACACGTCGCGCAGGACCGGAGCCTAGGGGCTCGGGAAGCCGGACCCACGCAGCCCGTAGAGGGACACACGTTTCCTGCGATCGAAATAGCGGAGCCGACAGAGGTTCGACCGGGTCCTAGTGCGGCTAGCACACACATCGCCCGGGACCGGAGCGTGGCTGTTCGGGAAGGACGGCCGCCGCTCCGGGCAGGACAGAAGCTTTCGTCTCGGGGACAGCCAGCCCCCGAGCCAGAGGATGACAGCCTCCTGTTTCACGACACGGCTTCTACGCATGCAGCTCGTGGCCGGACCACTGTGTCGTGGGATCTCCTTCCCCGAGCCGCCCAAGACAGAACCCGGACCCCAGTGCGGCCGGACCCACGCAGCCCGTAGAGGGACACACGTTTCCTGCGATCGAAATAGCGGAGCCGACAGAGGTTCGACCGGGTCCTAGTGCGGCTAGCACACACATCGCCCGGGACCGGAGCGTGGCTGTTCGGGAAGGACGGCCGCCGCTCCGGGCAGGACAGAAGCTTTCGTCTCGGGGACAACCAGTCCCCGAGCCAGAGGATGACAGCCTCTTGTTTCACGACACGGCTGCTACGCATGCAGCTCGTGGCCGGAACACTGTGTCGTGGGATCTCCTTCCCCGATTCGCCCAAGACAGAACCCGGACCCCAGTGCGGCTAGCACACACGTCGCCCAGGATAGGAGCGTGGTTGTTCGGGATGGACGGCTGCCGCTCCGTAGAGGACAGAACCCCATGTCCCCGCGACTGCCAGCCCACGAGCCGGCGGAGGACAGCCACATGCTTCGGGGCAAGGCTGGCAGCCACACCGCTTGCGGCGGGTCACTCGTATCTTGCGATCATTTTAGTCGAGCCGCCCAAGGCGGGACCAGGACCCCGGCGCGGCTAGAACACACGTCGCGCAGGACCGGAGCCTAGGGGCTCGAGTAGCCGGACCCACGCAGCCCGTAGAGGGACACACGTTTCCTGCGATCGAAATAGCGGAGCCGACAGAGGTTCGACCGGGTCCTAGTGCAGCTAGCACACACATCGCCCGGGACCGGAGCGTGGCTGTTCGGGAAGGACGGCCGCCGCTCCGGGCAGGACAGAAGCTTTCGTCTCGGGGACAGCCAGCCCCCGAGCCAGAGGATGACAGCCTCCTGTTTCACGACACGGCTTCTACGCATGCAGCTCGTGGCCGGACCACTGTGTCGTGGGATCTCCTTCCCCGAGCCGCCCAAGACAGAACCCGGACCCCAGTGCGGCTAGCACACACGTCGCCCAGGACCGAAGCCCAGGGTCCATATCCAGACGCCTGCCGCTCCGGACTGTCTGAATCCCCGGACCCCGGCACTGCGTAACTCCGAGCCGCTGAACGACAGCCTCCGCTTCTCGACACGGCTGGCAGCCACAGCGCTTGTGGCCGGACAACCGTGTCGTAGGATCTCCTTCCCCGAGGCGCCCGAAATGGGATCCGGACCCCGGTGCGGCGAGCAAACACGACACCCAGGATGGAGTCAAAGGGCTCGGGAAGCCGGACCCACGCTGCCCGTGGAGGGACACTCGTGTCCTGCGATCGAAAGAGCGGAGCCGACCGAGGTCCCACCCGGACCCCAGTGCGGCTAGCATACACGTCTCCCAGGACCGGAGTCTTGGCGTTCGGGAAAGACGGCGGCCGCTCCGGGACGAATAGTTGCCGAGAGAACGGAACATAGCCTCCTTCTTCGCGGCAAGGCTGGCACCCACACCGCTTGTGGCCGGTTACCCGTGTCTTGCGATCACTTTCGTCGAGCCGCCCAAGGCGGGACCCGGACCCCGGTGCGGCTAGCACACACGTCGCGCAGGACCGGAGCCTAGGGGCTCGGGAAGCCGGACCCACGCAGCCCGTAGAGGGACACACGTTTCCTGCGATCGAAATAGCGGAGCCGACAGAGGTTCGACCGGGTCCTAGTGCGGCTAGCACACACATCGCCCGGGACCGGAGCGTGGCTGTTCGGGAAGGACGGCCGCCGCTCCGGGCAGGACAGAAGCTTTCGTCTCGGGGACAACCAGCCCCCGAGCCAGAGGATGACAGCCTCTTGTTTCACGACACGGCTGCTACGCATGCAGCTCGTGGCCGGAACACTGTGTCGTGGGATCTCCTTCCCCGATTCGCCCAAGACAGAACCCGGACCCCAGTGCGGCTAGCACACACGTCGCCCAGGATAGGAGCGTGGTTGTTCGGGATGGACGGCTGCCGCTCCGTAGAGGACAGAACCCCATGTCCCCGCGACTGCCAGCCCACGAGCCGGCGGAGGACAGCCACACGCTTCGGGGCAAGGCTGGCAGCCACACCGCTTGTGGCGGGTCACCCGTATCTTGCGATCATTTTAGTCGAACCGCCCAAGGCGGGACCCGGACCCCGGTGCGGCTAGCACACACGTCGCGCAGGACCGGAGCCTAGGGGCTCGAGTAGCCGGACCCAAGCAGCCCGTAGAGGGACACACGTTTCCTGCGATCGAAATAGCGGAGCCGACAGAGGTTCGACCGGGTCCTAGTGCGGCTAGCACACACATCGCCCGGGACCGGAGCGTGGCTGTTCGGGAAGGACGGCCGCCGCTCCGGACAGGACAGAAGCTTTCGTCTCGGGGACAACCAGCCCCCGAGCCAGAGGATGACAGCCTCCTGTTTCACGACACGGCTTCTACGCATGCAGCTCGTGGCCGGACCACTGTGTCGTGGGATCTCCTTCCCCGAGCCGCCCAAGACAGAACCCGGACCCCAGTGCGGCTAGCACACACGTCGCCCAGGACCGAAGCCCAGGGTCCATATCCAGACGCCTGCCGCTCTGGACTGTCTGAATCCCCGGACCCCGGCACTGCGTAACTCCGAGCCGCTGAACGACAGCCTCCGTTTCTCGACACGGCTGGCAGCCACAGCGCTTGTGGCCGGACAACCGTGTCGTAGGATCTCCTTCCCCGAGGCGCCCGAAATGGGATCCGGACCCCGGTGTGGCGAGCAAACACGACACCCAGGATGGAGTCAAAGGGCTCGGGAAGCCGGACCCACGCTGCCCGTGGAGGGACACTCGTGTCCTGCGATCGAAAGAGCGGAGCCGACCGAGGTCCCACCCGGACCCCAGTGCGGCTAGCATACACGTCTCCCAGGACCGGAGTCTTGGCGTTCGGGAAAGACGGCGGCCGCTCCGGGACGAATAGTTGCCGAGAGAACGGAACATAGCCTCCTTCTTCGCGGCAAGGCTGGCACCCACACCGCTTGTGGCCGGTTACCCGTGTCTTGCGATCACTTTCGTCGAGCCGCCCAAGGCGGGACCCGGACCCCGGTGCGGCTAGCACACACGTCGCGCAGGACCGGAGCCTAGGGGCTCGGGAAGCCGGACCCACGCAGCCCGTAGAGGGACACACGTTTCCTGCGATCGAAATAGCGGAGCCGACAGAGGTTCGACCGGGTCCTAGTGCGGCTAGCACACACATCGCCCGGGACCGGAGCGTGGCTGTTCGGGAAGGACGGCCGCCGCTCCGGGCAGGACAGAAGCTTTCGTCTCGGGGAAAACCAGCCCCCGAGCCAGAGGATGACAGCCTCTTGTTTCACGACACGGCTGCTACGCATGCAGCTCGTGGCCGGAACACTGTGTCGTGGGATCTCCTTCCCCGATTCGCCCAAGACAGAACCCGGACCCCAGTGCGGCTAGCACACACGTCGCCCAGGATAGGAGCGTGGTTGTTCGGGATGGACGGCTGCCGCTCCGTAGAGGACAGAACCCCATGTCCCCGCGACTGCCAGCCCACGAGCCAGCGGAGGACAGCCACACGCTTCGGGGCAAGGCTGGCAGCCACACCGCTTGTGGCGGGTCACCCGTATCTTTCGATCATTTTAGTCGAGCCGCCCAAGGCGGGACCCGGACCCCGGTGCGGCTAGCACACACGTCGCGCAGGACCGGAGCCTAGGGGCTCGAGTAGCCGGACCCAAGCAGCCCGTAGAGGGACACACGTTTCCTGCGATCGAAATAGCGGAGCCGACAGAGGTTCGACCGGGTCCTAGTGCGGCTAGCACACACATCGCCCGGGACCGGAGCGTGGCTGTTCGGGAAGGACGGCCGCCGCTCCGGACAGGACAGAAGCTTTCGTCTCGGGGACAACCAGCCCCCGAGCCAGAGGATGACAGCCTCCTGTTTCACGACACGGCTTCTACGCATGCAGCTCGTGGCCGGACCACTGTGTCGTGGGATCTCCTTCCCCGATTCGCCCAAGACAGAACCCGAACCCCAGTGCGGCTAGCACACACGTCGCCCAGGACCGAAGCCCAGGGTCCATATCCAGACGCCTGCCGCTCCGGACTGTCTGAATCCCCGGACCCCGGCACTGCGTAACTCCGAGCCGCTGAACGACAGCCTCCGCTTCTCGACACGGCTGGCAGCCACAGCGCTTGTGGCCGGACAACCGTGTCGTAGGATCTCCTTCCCCGAGGCGCCCGAAATGGGATCCGGACCCCGGTGCGGCGAGCAAACACGACACCCAGGATGGAGTCAAAGGGCTCGGGAAGCCGGACCCACGCTGCCCGTGGAGGGACACTCGTGTCCTGCGATCGAAATAGCGGAGCCGACCGAGGTCCCACCCGGACCCCAGTGCGGCTAGCATACACGTCTCCCAGGACCGGAGTCTTGGCGTTCGGGAAAGACGGCGGCCGCTCCGGGACGAATAGTTGCCGAGAGAACGGAACATAGCCTCCTTCTTCGCGGCAAGGCTGGCACCCACACCGCTTGTGGCCGGTTACCCGTGTCTTGCGATCACTTTCGTCGAGCCGCCCAAGGCGGGACCCGGACCCCGGTGCGGCTAGCACACACGTCGCGCAGGACCGGAGCCTAGGGGCTCGGGAAGCCGGACCCACGCAGCCCGTAGAGGGACACACGTTTCCTGCGATCGAAATAGCGGAGCCGACAGAGGTTCGACCGGGTCCTAGTGCGGCTAGCACACACATCGCCCGGGACCGGAGCGTGGCTGTTCGGGAAGGACGGCCGCCGCTCCGGGCAGGACAGAAGCTTTCGTCTCGGGGACAGCCAGCCCCCGAGCCAGAGGATGACAGCCTCCTGTTTCACGACACGGCTTCTACGCATGCAGCTCGTGGCCGGACCACTGTGTCGTGGGATCTCCTTCCCCGAGCCGCCCAAGACAGAACCCGGACCCCAGTGCGGCCGGACCCACGCAGCCCGTAGAGGGACACACGTTTCCTGCGATCGAAATAGCGGAGCCGACAGAGGTTCGACCGGGTCCTAGTGCGGCTAGCACACACATCGCCCGGGACCGGAGCGTGGCTGTTCGGGAAGGACGGCCGCCGCTCCGGGCAGGACAGAAGCTTTCGTCTCGGGGACAACCAGTCCCCGAGCCAGAGGATGACAGCCTCTTGTTTCACGACACGGCTGCTACGCATGCAGCTCGTGGCCGGAACACTGTGTCGTGGGATCTCCTTCCCCGATTCGCCCAAGACAGAACCCGGACCCCAGTGCGGCTAGCACACACGTCGCCCAGGATAGGAGCGTGGTTGTTCGGGATGGACGGCTGCCGCTCCGTAGAGGACAGAACCCCATGTCCCCGCGACTGCCAGCCCACGAGCCGGCGGAGGACAGCCACATGCTTCGGGGCAAGGCTGGCAGCCACACCGCTTGCGGCGGGTCACTCGTATCTTGCGATCATTTTAGTCGAGCCGCCCAAGGCGGGACCAGGACCCCGGCGCGGCTAGAACACACGTCGCGCAGGACCGGAGCCTAGGGGCTCGAGTAGCCGGACCCACGCAGCCCGTAGAGGGACACACGTTTCCTGCGATCGAAATAGCGGAGCCGACAGAGGTTCGACCGGGTCCTAGTGCAGCTAGCACACACATCGCCCGGGACCGGAGCGTGGCTGTTCGGGAAGGACGGCCGCCGCTCCGGGCAGGACAGAAGCTTTCGTCTCGGGGACAGCCAGCCCCCGAGCCAGAGGATGACAGCCTCCTGTTTCACGACACGGCTTCTACGCATGCAGCTCGTGGCCGGACCACTGTGTCGTGGGATCTCCTTCCCCGAGCCGCCCAAGACAGAACCCGGACCCCAGTGCGGCTAGCACACACGTCGCCCAGGACCGAAGCCCAGGGTCCATATCCAGACGCCTGCCGCTCTGGACTGTCTGAATCTTCGGTCCCCGGCACTGCGTAACTCCGAGCCGCTGAACGACAGCCTCCGCTTCTCGACACGGCTGGCAGCCACAGCGCTTGTGGCCGGACAACCGTGTCGTAGGATCTCCTTCCCCGAGGCGCCCGAAATGGGATCCGGACCCCGGTGCGGCGAGCAAACACGACACCCAGGATGGAGTCAAAGGGCTCGGGAAGCCGGACCCTCGCTGCCCGTGGAGGGACACTCGTGTCCTGCGATCGAAAGAGCGGAGCCGACCGAGGTCCCACCCGGACCCCAGTGCGGCTAGCATACACGTCTCCCAGGACCGGAGTCTTGGCGTTCGGGAAAGACGGCGGCCGCTCCGGGACGAATAGTTGCCGAGAGAACGGAACATAGCCTCCTTCTTCGCGGCAAGGCTGGCACCCACACCGCTTGTGGCCGGTTACCCGTGTCTTGCGATCACTTTCGTCGAGCCGCCCAAGGCGGGACCCGGACCCCGGTGCGGCTAGCACACACGTCGCGCAGGACCGGAGCCTAGGGGCTCGGGAAGCCGGACCCACGCAGCCCGTAGAGGGACACACGTTTCCTGCGATCGAAATAGCGGAGCCGACAGAGGTTCGACCGGGTCCTAGTGCGGCTAGCACACACATCGCCCGGGACCGGAGCGTGGCTGTTCGGGAAGGACGGCCGCCGCTCCGGGCAGGACAGAAGCTTTCGTCTCGGGGACAACCAGCCCCCGAGCCAGAGGATGACAGCCTCTTGTTTCACGACACGGCTGCTACGCATGCAGCTCGTGGCCGGAACACTGTGTCGTGGGATCTCCTTCCCCGATTCGCCCAAGACAGAACCCGGACCCCAGTGCGGCTAGCACACACGTCGCCCAGGATAGGAGCGTGGTTGTTCGGGATGGACGGCTGCCGCTCCGTAGAGGACAGAACCCCATGTCCCCGCGACTGCCAGCCCACGAGCCGGCGGAGGACAGCCACACGCTTCGGGGCAAGGCTGGCAGCCACACCGCTTGTGGCGGGTCACCCGTATCTTGCGATCATTTTAGTCGAGCCGCCCAAGGCGGGACCCGGACCCCGGCGCGGCTAGCACACACGTCGCGCAGGACCGGAGCCTAGGGGCTCGAGTAGCCGGACCCAAGCAGCCCGTAGAGGGACACACGTTTCCTGCGATCGAAATAGCGGAGCCGACAGAGGTTCTACCGGGTCCTAGTGCGGCTAGCACACACATCGCCCGGGACCGGAGCGTGGCTGTTCGGGAAGGACGGCCGCCGCTCCGGACAGGACAGAAGCTTTCGTCTCGGGGACAACCAGCCCCCGAGCCAGAGGATGACAGCCTCCTGTTTCACGACACGGCTTCTACGCATGCAGCTCGTGGCCGGACCACTGTGTCGTGGGATCTCCTTCCCCGATTCGCCCAAGACAGAACCCGAACCCCAGTGCGGCTAGCACACACGTCGCCCAGGACCGAAGCCCAGGGTCCATATCCAGACGCCTGCCGCTCCGGACTGTCTGAATCCCCGGACCCCGGCACTGCGTAACTCCGAGCCGCTGAACGACAGCCTCCGCTTCTCGACACGGCTGGCAGCCACAGCGCTTGTGGCCGGACAACCGTGTCGTAGGATCTCCTTCCCCGAGGCGCCCGAAATGGGATCCGGACCCCGGTGCGGCGAGCAAACACGACACCCAGGATGGAGTCAAAGGGCTCGGGAAGCCGGACCCACGCTGCCCGTGGAGGGACACTCGTGTCCTGCGATCGAAAGAGCGGAGCCGACCGAGGTCCCACCCGGACCCCAGTGCGGCTAGCATACACGTCTCCCAGGACCGGAGTCTTGGCGTTCGGGAAAGACGGCGGCCGCTCCGGGACGAATAGTTGCCGAGAGAACGGAACATAGCCTCCTTCTTCGCGGCAAGGCTGGCACCCACACCGCTTGTGGCCGGTTACCCGTGTCTTGCGATCACTTTCGTCGAGCCGCCCAAGGCGGGACCCGGACCCCGGTGCGGCTAGCACACACGTCGCGCAGGACCGGAGCCTAGGGGCTCGGGAAGCCGGACCCACGCAGCCCGTAGAGGGACACACGTTTCCTGCGATCGAAATAGCGGAGCCGACAGAGGTTCGACCGGGTCCTAGTGCGGCTAGCACACACATCGCCCGGGACCGGAGCGTGGCTGTTCGGGAAGGACGGCCGCCGCTCCGGGCAGGACAGAAGCTTTCGTCTCGGGGACAGCCAGCCCCCGAGCCAGAGGATGACAGCCTCCTGTTTCACGACACGGCTTCTACGCATGCAGCTCGTGGCCGGACCACTGTGTCGTGGGATCTCCTTCCCCGAGCCGCCCAAGACAGAACCCGGACCCCAGTGCGGCCGGACCCACGCAGCCCGTAGAGGGACACACGTTTCCTGCGATCGAAATAGCGGAGCCGACAGAGGTTCGACCGGGTCCTAGTGCGGCTAGCACACACATCGCCCGGGACCGGAGCGTGGCTGTTCGGGAAGGACGGCCGCCGCTCCGGGCAGGACAGAAGCTTTCGTCTCGGGGACAACCAGTCCCCGAGCCAGAGGATGACAGCCTCTTGTTTCACGACACGGCTGCTACGCATGCAGCTCGTGGCCGGAACACTGTGTCGTGGGATCTCCTTCCCCGATTCGCCCAAGACAGAACCCGGACCCCAGTGCGGCTAGCACACACGTCGCCCAGGATAGGAGCGTGGTTGTTCGGGATGGACGGCTGCCGCTCCGTAGAGGACAGAACCCCATGTCCCCGCGACTGCCAGCCCACGAGCCGGCGGAGGACAGCCACATGCTTCGGGGCAAGGCTGGCAGCCACACCGCTTGCGGCGGGTCACTCGTATCTTGCGATCATTTTAGTCGAGCCGCCCAAGGCGGGACCAGGACCCCGGCGCGGCTAGAACACACGTCGCGCAGGACCGGAGCCTAGGGGCTCGAGTAGCCGGACCCACGCAGCCCGTAGAGGGACACACGTTTCCTGCGATCGAAATAGCGGAGCCGACAGAGGTTCGACCGGGTCCTAGTGCAGCTAGCACACACATCGCCCGGGACCGGAGCGTGGCTGTTCGGGAAGGACGGCCGCCGCTCCGGGCAGGACAGAAGCTTTCGTCTCGGGGACAGCCAGCCCCCGAGCCAGAGGATGACAGCCTCCTGTTTCACGACACGGCTTCTACGCATGCAGCTCGTGGCCGGACCACTGTGTCGTGGGATCTCCTTCCCCGAGCCGCCCAAGACAGAACCCGGACCCCAGTGCGGCTAGCACACACGTCGCCCAGGACCGAAGCCCAGGGTCCATATCCAGACGCCTGCCGCTCCGGACTGTCTGAATCCCCGGACCCCGGCACTGCGTAACTCCGAGCCGCTGAACGACAGCCTCCGCTTCTCGACACGGCTGGCAGCCACAGCGCTTGTGGCCGGACAACCGTGTCGTAGGATCTCCTTCCCCGAGGCGCCCGAAATGGGATCCGGACCCCGGTGCGGCGAGCAAACACGACACCCAGGATGGAGTCAAAGGGCTCGGGAAGCCGGACCCACGCTGCCCGTGGAGGGACACTCGTGTCCTGCGATCGAAAGAGCGGAGCCGACCGAGGTCCCACCCGGACCCCAGTGCGGCTAGCATACACGTCTCCCAGGACCGGAGTCTTGGCGTTCGGGAAAGACGGCGGCCGCTCCGGGACGAATAGTTGCCGAGAGAACGGAACATAGCCTCCTTCTTCGCGGCAAGGCTGGCACCCACACCGCTTGTGGCCGGTTACCCGTGTCTTGCGATCACTTTCGTCGAGCCGCCCAAGGCGGGACCCGGACCCCGGTGCGGCTAGCACACACGTCGCGCAGGACCGGAGCCTAGGGGCTCGGGAAGCCGGACCCACGCAGCCCGTAGAGGGACACACGTTTCCTGCGATCGAAATAGCGGAGCCGACAGAGGTTCGACCGGGTCCTAGTGCGGCTAGCACACACATCGCCCGGGACCGGAGCGTGGCTGTTCGGGAAGGACGGCCGCCGCTCCGGGCAGGACAGAAGCTTTCGTCTCGGGGACAACCAGCCCCCGAGCCAGAGGATGACAGCCTCTTGTTTCACGACACGGCTGCTACGCATGCAGCTCGTGGCCGGAACACTGTGTCGTGGGATCTCCTTCCCCGATTCGCCCAAGACAGAACCCGGACCCCAGTGCGGCTAGCACACACGTCGCCCAGGATAGGAGCGTGGTTGTTCGGGATGGACGGCTGCCGCTCCGTAGAGGACAGAACCCCATGTCCCCGCGACTGCCAGCCCACGAGCCGGCGGAGGACAGCCACACGCTTCGGGGCAAGGCTGGCAGCCACACCGCTTGTGGCGGGTCACCCGTATCTTGCGATCATTTTAGTCGAACCGCCCAAGGCGGGACCCGGACCCCGGTGCGGCTAGCACACACGTCGCGCAGGACCGGAGCCTAGGGGCTCGAGTAGCCGGACCCAAGCAGCCCGTAGAGGGACACACGTTTCCTGCGATCGAAATAGCGGAGCCGACAGAGGTTCGACCGGGTCCTAGTGCGGCTAGCACACACATCGCCCGGGACCGGAGCGTGGCTGTTCGGGAAGGACGGCCGCCGCTCCGGACAGGACAGAAGCTTTCGTCTCGGGGACAACCAGCCCCCGAGCCAGAGGATGACAGCCTCCTGTTTCACGACACGGCTTCTACGCATGCAGCTCGTGGCCGGACCACTGTGTCGTGGGATCTCCTTCCCCGAGCCGCCCAAGACAGAACCCGGACCCCAGTGCGGCTAGCACACACGTCGCCCAGGACCGAAGCCCAGGGTCCATATCCAGACGCCTGCCGCTCTGGACTGTCTGAATCCCCGGACCCCGGCACTGCGTAACTCCGAGCCGCTGAACGACAGCCTCCGCTTCTCGACACGGCTGGCAGCCACAGCGCTTGTGGCCGGACAACCGTGTCGTAGGATCTCCTTCCCCGAGGCGCCCGAAATGGGATCCGGACCCCGGTGCGGCGAGCAAACACGACACCCAGGATGGAGTCAAAGGGCTCGGGAAGCCGGACCCACGCTGCCCGTGGAGGGACACTCGTGTCCTGCGATCGAAAGAGCGGAGCCGACCGAGGTCCCACCCGGACCCCAGTGCGGCTAGCATACACGTCTCCCAGGACCGGAGTCTTGGCGTTCGGGAAAGACGGCGGCCGCTCCGGGACGAATAGTTGCCGAGAGAACGGAACATAGCCTCCTTCTTCGCGGCAAGGCTGGCACCCACACCGCTTGTGGCCGGTTACCCGTGTCTTGCGATCACTTTCGTCGAGCCGCCCAAGGCGGGACCCGGACCCCGGTGCGGCTAGCACACACGTCGCGCAGGACCGGAGCCTAGGGGCTCGGGAAGCCGGACCCACGCAGCCCGTAGAGGGACACACGTTTCCTGCGATCGAAATAGCGGAGCCGACAGAGGTTCGACCGGGTCCTAGTGCGGCTAGCACACACATCGCCCGGGACCGGAGCGTGGCTGTTCGGGAAGGACGGCCGCCGCTCCGGGCAGGACAGAAGCTTTCGTCTCGGGGAAAACCAGCCCCCGAGCCAGAGGATGACAGCCTCTTGTTTCACGACACGGCTGCTACGCATGCAGCTCGTGGCCGGAACACTGTGTCGTGGGATCTCCTTCCCCGATTCGCCCAAGACAGAACCCGGACCCCAGTGCGGCTAGCACACACGTCGCCCAGGATAGGAGCGTGGTTGTTCGGGATGGACGGCTGCCGCTCCGTAGAGGACAGAACCCCATGTCCCCGCGACTGCCAGCCCACGAGCCAGCGGAGGACAGCCACACGCTTCGGGGCAAGGCTGGCAGCCACACCGCTTGTGGCGGGTCACCCGTATCTTGCGATCATTTTAGTCGAACCGCCCAAGGCGGGACCCGGACCCCGGTGCGGCTAGCACACACGTCGCGCAGGACCGGAGCCTAGGGGCTCGAGTAGCCGGACCCAAGCAGCCCGTAGAGGGACACACGTTTCCTGCGATCGAAATAGCGGAGCCGACAGAGGTTCGACCGGGTCCTAGTGCGGCTAGCACACACATCGCCCGGGACCGGAGCGTGGCTGTTCGGGAAGGACGGCCGCCGCTCCGGACAGGACAGAAGCTTTCGTCTCGGGGACAACCAGCCCCCGAGCCAGAGGATGACAGCCTCCTGTTTCACGACACGGCTTCTACGCATGCAGCTCGTGGCCGGACCACTGTGTCGTGGGATCTCCTTCCCCGATTCGCCCAAGACAGAACCCGAACCCCAGTGCGGCTAGCACACACGTCGCCCAGGACCGAAGCCCAGGGTCCATATCCAGACGCCTGCCGCTCTGGACTGTCTGAATCTTCGGTCCCCGGCACTGCGTAACTCCGAGCCGCTGAACGACAGCCTCCGCTTCTCGACACGGCTGGCAGCCACAGCGCTTGTGGCCGGACAACCGTGTCGTAGGATCTCCTTCCCCGAGGCGCCCGAAATGGGATCCGGACCCCGGTGCGGCGAGCAAACACGACACCCAGGATGGAGTCAAAGGGCTCGGGAAGCCGGACCCACGCTGCCCGTGGAGGGACACTCGTGTCCTGCGATCGAAAGAGCGGAGCCGACCGAGGTCCCACCCGGACCCCAGTGCGGCTAGCATACACGTCTCCCAGGACCGGAGTCTTGGCGTTCGGGAAAGACGGCGGCCGCTCCGGGACGAATAGTTGCCGAGAGAACGGAACATAGCCTCCTTCTTCGCGGCAAGGCTGGCACCCACACCGCTTGTGGCCGGTTACCCGTGTCTTGCAATCACTTTCGTCGAGCCGCCCAAGGCGGGACCCGGACCCCGGTGCGGCTAGCACACACGTCGCGCAGGACCGGAGCCTAGGGGCTCGAGTAGCCGGACCCACGCAGCCCGTAGAGGGACACACGTTTCCTGCGATCGAAATAGCGGAGCCGACAGAGGTTCGACCGGGTCCTAGTGCGGCTAGCACACACATCGCCCGGGACCGGAGCGTGGCTGTTCGGGAAGGACGGCCGCCGCTCCGGGCAGGACAGAAGCTTTCGTCTCGGGGACAACCAGCCCCCGAGCCAGAGGATGACAGCCTCTTGTTTCACGACACGGCTGCTACGCATGCAGCTCGTGGCCGGAACACTGTGTCGTGGGATCTCCTTCCCCGATTCGCCCAAGACAGAACCCGGACCCCAGTGCGGCTAGCACACACGTCGCCCAGGATAGGAGCGTGGTTGTTCGGGATGGACGGCTGCCGCTCCGTAGAGGACAGAACCCCATGTCCCCGCGACTGCCAGCCCACGAGCCGGCGGAGGACAGCCACACGCTTCGGGGCAAGGCTGGCAGCCACACCGCTTGTGGCGGGTCACCCGTATCTTGCGATCATTTTAGTCGAGCCGCCCAAGGCGGGACCCGGACCCCGGTGCGGCTAGCACACACGTCGCGCAGGACCGGAGCCTAGGGGCTCGAGTAGCCGGACCCAAGCAGCCCGTAGAGGGACACACGTTTCCTGCGATCGAAATAGCGGAGCCGACAGAGGTTCGACCGGGTCCTAGTGCGGCTAGCACACACATCGCCCGGGACCGGAGCGTGGCTGTTCGGGAAGGACGGCCACCGCTCCGGACAGGACAGAAGCTTTCGTCTCGGGGACAACCAGCCCCCGAGCCAGAGGATGACAGCCTCCTGTTTCACGACACGGCTTCTACGCATGCAGCTCGTGGCCGGACCACTGTGTCGTGGGATCTCCTTCCCCGATTCGCCCAAGACAGAACCCGAACCCCAGTGCGGCTAGCACACACGTCGCCCAGGACCGAAGCCCAGGGTCCATATCCAGACGCCTGCCGCTCTGGACTGTCTGAATCCCCGGACCCCGGCACTGCGTAACTCCGAGCCGCTGAACGACAGCCTCCGCTTCTCGACACGGCTGGCAGCCACAGCGCTTGTGGCCGGACAACCGTGTCGTAGGATCTCCTTCCCCGAGGCGCCCGAAATGGGATCCGGACCCCGGTGCGGCGAGCAAACACGACACCCAGGATGGAGTCAAAGGGCTCGGGAAGCCGGACCCTCGCTGCCCGTGGAGGGACACTCGTGTCCTGCGATCGAAAGAGCGGAGCCGACCGAGGTCCCACCCGGACCCCAGTGCGGCTAGCATACACGTCTCCCAGGACCGGAGTCTTGGCGTTCGGGAAAGACGGCGGCCGCTCCGGGACGAATAGTTGCCGAGAGAACGGAACATAGCCTCCTTCTTCGCGGCAAGGCTGGCACCCACACCGCTTGTGGCCGGTTACCCGTGTCTTGCGATCACTTTCGTCGAGCCGCCCAAGGCGGGACCCGGACCCCGGTGCGGCTAGCACACACGTCGCGCAGGACCGGAGCCTAGGGGCTCGGGAAGCCGGACCCACGCAGCCCGTAGAGGGACACACGTTTCCTGCGATCGAAATAGCGGAGCCGCAAAAAAAAAAGTGCCCGCAAAGGAAGGCTTTGGG
Organism: Anas acuta; assembly: GCF_963932015.1. Taxonomy (NCBI): domain Eukaryota; kingdom Metazoa; phylum Chordata; class Aves; order Anseriformes; family Anatidae; genus Anas; species Anas acuta. Next base: position 109,990 of record NW_027076119.1, read on the forward strand.
TACAAGTGAACTCCCCAGGGGAGCCTTTACGCAGCCCCACATGCAACTGGACCCTCCGGGTTCGCTGTTCCTGAACAAACCTAAACGTAGCCCTAGCCGTCTTCGGAGACGAGTGAAAAATCAGGCCACAGGAAATGCGTTGCGAGCCCCTTTGGACCATCCAAAAGTGCCCCCAAATGAAGACTTTGGGTACAAGTGAACTCCCCAGAGGATCCTTTACGCAGCCCCACATGCAACTGGACCCTCCGGGTTCGCTGTTTCCGAGCATCCCTAAATATAGCCCTAGACGGCATCGATGACGACTGAAAAATCAAGCCCCAGGAATTGCGTTGCAAGCCCTTTTGGACCATCCAAAAGTGCCCCCAAAGGAAAGCTTTGGGTACAAGTGAACTCCCCAGGGGAGCCTTTACGCAGCCCCACATGCAACTGGACCCTCCGGGTTCGCTGTCTCCGAGCATCCCTAAACATAGCCCTAGCCGTCATCGGAGACGACTGAAAAATCAGGCCCCAGGAAATGCGTTGCGAGCCCATTTCGTCCATCCAAAAATGCCCCCAAAGGAAGGCTTTGGGTACAAGTGAACTCCCCAGGGGAGCCTTTACGCAGCCCCACATGCAACTGGACCCTCCGGGTTCGATATTTCCGAGCATCCCTAAACATAGCCCTAGCCGGCATCGAAGACGACTGAAATATCAGGCCTCAAAAAAAGCGTTGCGAGCCCCTTCGGACCATCCAAAAGTGCCCCCAAAGGAAGGCTTTGGGTACAAGTGAACTCCCCAGGGGAGCCTTTACGCAGCCCCACATGCAACTGGACCCTCCGGGTTCGATTTTTCCGAGCAACCCTAAATATATCCCTAGCCGGCATGGGAGAAGACTGAAAACCCGGGCCCCAGAAAACGCGTTGCAAGCCCCTTTGGACCATCCAAAAGTGTCACCAAAGGAAGGCTGTGGGTACAAGTGAACTCCCCAGGGGAGCCTTTACGCAGCCCCACATGCAACTGGACCCTCCGGGTTCGCTGTTTCCGAGCATCCCTATACATATCCCTAGCCGTCATCGAAGACGACTGAAAAATCAGGCACCAGGAAATGCGTTGCGAGGCCTTTTTGCCCATCCAAAAGTGCCCCCAAAGGAAGGCTTTGGGTACAAGTGAACTCCCCAGGGGAGCCTTTACGCAGCCCCACATGCAACTTGACCCTCCGGGTTGGCTGTTTCCGAGCATCCCAAAACATAGTCTTAGCCGGCATCAATGACGACTGAAAAATCAGGCCCCAGGAAATGAGTTGCGAGCCCTTTTCGCCCATCCAAAAGTGTCCCCAAAGGAAGGCTTTGGGTACAAGAGAACTCCCCAGGGGAGCCTTTACGCAGCCCCACATGCAACTGGACCCTTCGGGTTCGATTTTTCCGAGCAACCCTAAATATATCACTAGCCGGCATGGGAGAAGACTGAAAACCCGGGCCCCAGGAAATGCGTTGCAAGCCCCTTTGGACCATCCAAAAGTGCCCGCAAAGGAAGGCTTTGGGTACAAGTGATCTCCCCAGGGGAGCCTTTACGCAGCCCCACATGCAACTGGACCCTCCGGGTTCGCTGTTTCCGAGCATCCCTAAACATAGCCCTAGCTGGCATCGATGACGACTGAAAAATCAGGCCCCAGGAAATGCGTTGCGAGCCCCTTTGAACCATCCAAAAGTGCCCCCAAAGGAAGGCTTTGGGTACAAGTGAACTCCCCAGGGGAGCCTTTACGCAGCCCCACATGCAACTGGACCCTCCGGGTTCGCTGTTCCTAAGCAAACCTAAACATAGCCCTAGCCGTCATCGGAGACAAGTGAAAAATCAGGCCCTAGGAAATGTGTTGCGAGCCCCTTCGTACCATCCAAAAGTTCCTCCAAAGGAAGGCTTTGGGTACAAGTGAACTCCCCAGGGGAGCCTTTACGCAGCCCCACATGCAACTGGACCCTCCTGGTTTGCTGTTCCTCAGCAAACCTATACGTAGCCCTAGCCGTCATCGGAGACGAGTGAAAAATCAGGCCCCAGGAAATGCGTTCCGAGGCCTTTTCGCCCATCCAAATGTGCCCCCAAAGGAAGGCTTTGGGTACAAGTGAACTCCCCAGGGGAGCCTTTACGCAGCCCCACATGCAACTGGACCCTCCGGGTTCGATTTTTCCGAGCAACCCTAAATATATCCCTAGCCGGCATGGGAGAAGACTGAAAACCCGGGCCCCAGAAAACGCGTTGCAAGCCCCTTTGGACCATCCAAAAGTGTCACCAAAGGAAGGCTTTGGGTACAAGTGAACTCCCCAGGGGAGCCTTTACGCAGCCCCACATGCAACTGGACCCTCCGGGTACGCTGTTCATGAGCAAACCTAAATGTAGCCCTAGCCGTCATCGGAGACGAGTGAAAAATCAGGCCCCAGGAAATGCATTCCGAGGCCTTTTCGCCCATCCAAAAGTGCCCCCAAAGAAAGGCTTTGGGTAGAAGTGAACTCCCCAGGGGAGCCTTTACGCAGCCCCACATGCAACTGGATCCTTTGGGTTCGCTGTTTCCGAGCATCCCTAAACATAGCCCTAGCCGGCATCGATGACGACTGAAAAATCAGGCCCCAGGAAATGCGTTACGAGCCCTTTTCACCCATCCAAAAGTGCCCCCAAAGGAAGGCTTTGGGTACAAGTGAACTCCCCAGGGGAGCCTTTACGCAGCCCCACATGCAACTGGACCCTCCGGGTTCGCTGTTTCCGAGCATCCCTAAACATAGCCCTAGCCGTCATCGGAGACAAGTGAAAAATCAGGCCCTAGGAAATGCGTTGCGAGCCCCTTCGTATCATCGAAAAGTTCCCCCAAAGGAAGACTTTGGGTACAAGTGAACTCCCCAGGGGAGCCTTTACGCAGCCCCACATGCAACTGGACCCTCCTGGTTTGCTGTTCCTCAGCAAACCTAAACATAGCCCTAGCCGTCATCGGAGAGGAGTGAAAAATCAGGCCCCAGGAAATTCGTTCCGAGGCCTTTTCGCCCATCCAAATGTGCCCCCAAAGGAAGGCTTTGGGTACAAGTGAACTCCCCAGGGGAGCCTTTACGCAGCCCCACATGCAACTGGACCCTCCGGGTTCGATTTTTCCGAGCAACCCTAAATATATCCCTAGCCGGCATGGGAGAAGACTGAAAACCCGGGCCCCAGAAAACGCGTTGCAAGCCCCTTTGGACCATCCAAAAGTGCCCGCAAAGGAAGGCTTTGGGTACAAGTGATCTCCCCAGGGGAGCCTTTATGCAGCCCCACATGCAACTGGACCCTCCGGGTTTGCTGTTTCCGAGCATCCCTAAACATAGCCCTAGCAGGCATCGATGACGACTGAAAAATCAGGCCCCAGGAAATGCGTTGCGAGCCCCTTTGAACCATCCAAAAGTGCCCCCAAAGGAAGGCTTTGGATACAAGTGAACTCCCCAGGGGAGCCTTTACGCAGCCCCACATGCAACTGGACCCTCCGGGTTCGCTGTTTCCGAGCATCCCTAAACATAGCCCTAGCTGGCATCGATGACGACTGAAAAATCAGGCCCCAGGAAATGTGTTGCGAGCCCCTTTGAACCATCCAAAAGTGCCCCCAAAGGAAGGCTTTGGATACAAGTGAACTCCCCAGGGGAGCCTTTACGCAGCCCCACATGCAACTGGACCCTCCGGTTTCGCTGTTTCTGAGCATCCCTAAACATAGCCCTAGCCGTCATCGGAGACAAGTGAAAAATCAGGCCCTAGGAAATGTGTTGCGAGCCCCTTCGTACCATCCAAAAGTTCCTCCAAAGGAAGGCTTTGGGTACAAGTGAACTCCCCAGGGGAGCCTTTACGCAGCCCCACATGCAACTGGACCCTCCTGGTTTGCTGTTCCTCAGCAAACCTATACGTAGCCCTAGCCGTCATCGGAGACGAGTGAAAAATCAGGCCCCAGGAAATGCATTCCGAGGCCTTTTCGCCCATCCAAAAGTGCCCCCAAAGAAAGGCTTTGGGTAGAAGTGAACTCCCCAGGGGAGCCTTTACGCAGCCCCACATGCAACTGGATCCTTTGGGTTCGCTGTTTCCGAGCATCCCTAAACATAGCCCTAGCCGGCATCGATGACGACTGAAAAATCAGGCCCCAGGAAATGCGTTACGAGCCCTTTTCACCCATCCAAAAGTGCCCCCAAAGGAAGGCTTTGGGTACAAGTGAACTCCCCAGGGGAGCCTTTACGCAGCCCCACATGCAACTGGACCCTCCTGGTTTGCTGTTCCTCAGCAAACCTAAACATAGCCCTAGCCGTCATCGGAGAGGAGTGAAAAATCAGGCCCCAGGAAATTCGTTCCGAGGCCTTTTCGCCCATCCAAATGTGCCCCCAAAGGAAGGCTTTGGGTACAAGTGAACTCCCCAGGGGAGCCTTTACGCAGCCCCACATGCAACTGGACCCTCCGGGTTCGATTTTTCCGAGCAACCCTAAATATATCCCTAGCCGGCATGGGAGAAGACTGAAAACCCGGGCCCCAGAAAACGCGTTGTAAGCCCCTTTGGACCATCCAAATGTGCCACCAAAGGAAGGCTTTGGGTACAAGTGAACTCCCCAGGGGAGCCTTTACGCAGCCCCACATGCAACTGGACCCTCCGGGTTCGCTGTTTCCGAGCATCCCTAAACATAGCCCTAGCAGTCATCGGAGACGAGTGAAAAATCAGGCCCCAGGAAATGCGTTGCGAACCCTTTTCGCCCATCCAAAAGTGCCCCCAAAGGCAGGATTTGGGTACAAGTGAACTCCCCAGGGGAGCCTTTACGCAGCCCCACATGCAACTGGACCCTCCGGGTTCGATTATTCCGAGCAACCCTAAATATATCACTAGCCGGCCTCGAAGACGACTGAAAAATCAGGCCCCAGGAAATGCGTTGCGAGCCCTTTTCGTCCATCCAAAAATGCCCACAGAGGAAGGCTTTGAGTACAAGTGAACTCCCCAAGGCAGCCTTTACGCAGCCCCACATGCAACTGGACCCTCCGGGTTCGATTTTTCCGAGCAACCCTAAATATATCACTAGCCGGCATGGGAGAAGACTGAAAACCCGGGCCCCAGAAAACGCGTTGCAAGCGCCTTTGGACCATCCAAAAGTGTCACCAAAGGAAGGCATTAGGTACAAGTGAACTCCCCAGGGGAGCCTTTACGCAGCCCCACATGCAACTGGACCCTCCGGGTACGCTGTTCATGAGCAAACCTAAACATAGCCCTAGCCGTCATCGGAGACAAGTGAAAAATCGGGCCCTAGGAAATGCGTTGCGAGCCCCTTCGGACCATCCAAAAGTTCCCCCAAAGGAAGGCTTTGGGTACAAGTGAACTCCCCAGGGGAGCCTTTACGCAGCCCCACATGCAACTGGACCCTCCTGGTACGCTGTTCATGAGCAAACCTAAACGTAGCCCTAGCCGTCATCGGAGACGAGTGAAAAATCAGGCCCCAGGAAATGCGTTCCGAGGCCTTTTCGCCCATCCAAATGTGCCCCCAAATGAAGGCTTTGGGTACAAGTGAACTCCCCAGGGGAGCCTTTACGCAGCCCCACATGCAACTGGACCCTCCGGGTTCGCTGTTTCCGAGCATCCCTAAACATAGCCCTAGCCGTCATCGGAGACGAGTGAAAAATCAGGCCCCAGGAAATGCGTTGCGAACCCTTTTCGCCCATCCAAAAGTGCCCCCAAAGAAAGGCTTTGGGTACAAGTGAACTCCCCAGGGGAGCCTTTACGCAGCCCCACATGCAACTGGACCCTCCGGGTTCGCTGTTTCCGAGAATCCCTAAACGTAAGCCTAGCCGGCATCGAAGAGAAGTGAAAAATCAGGCCCCAGGAAATGCGTTGCAAGCCCCTTTGAACCATCCAAAAGTGTCACCAAAGGAAGACTTTGGGTACAAGAGAACTCCCCAGGGGAGCCTTTACGCAGCCCCACATGCAACTGGACCCTCCGGGTTTGCTGTTCCTGAGCAAACCTAAACGTAGCCCTAGCCGTCAACGGAGACGAGTGAAAATTCAGGCCCCAGGAAATGCGGTCCGAGGCCTTTTCGCCCATCCAAATGTGCACCCAAAGGAAGGCTTTGGGTAAAAGTGAACTCCCCAGGGGAGCCTTTACGCAGCCCCACATGCAACTAGACTCTCCGGGCTCGCTGTTTCCGAGCATCCCTAAACATAGCCCTAGCAGTCATCGGAGACGAGTGAAAAATCAGGCCCCAGGAAATGCGTTGCGAACCCTTTTCGCCCATCCAAAAGTGCCCCCAAAGGCAGGATTTGGGTACAAGTGAACTCCCCAGGGGAGCCTTTACGCAGCCCCACATGCAACTGGACCCTCCGGGTACGCTGTTCATGAGCAAACCTAAACATAGCCCTAGCCGTCATCGGAGACAAGTGAAAAATCGGGCCCTAGGAAATGCGTTGCGAGCCCCTTCGGACCATCCAAAAGTTCCCCCAAAGGAAGGCTTTGGGTACAAGTGAACTCCCCAGGGGAGCCTTTACGCAGCCCCACATGCAACTGGACCCTCCTGGTACGCTGTTCATGAGCAAACCTAAACGTAGCCCTAGCCGTCATCGGAGACGAGTGAAAAATCAGGCCCCAGGAAATGCGTTCCGAGGCCTTTTCGCCCATCCAAATGTGCCCCCAAATGAAGGCTTTGGGTACAAGTGAACTCCCCAGGGGAGCCTTTACGCAGCCCCACATGCAACTGGACCCTCCGGGTTCGCTGTTTCCGAGCATCCCTAAACATAGCCCTAGCCGTCATCGGAGACGTTTGAAAAATCAGGCCCCAGGAAATGCGTTGCGAACCCTTTTCGCCCATCCAAAAGTGCCCCCAAAGAAAGGCTTTGGGTACAAGTGAACTCCCCAGGGGAGCCTTTACGCAGCCCCACATGCAACTGGACCCTCCGTATTCACTGTTTACGAGCAACCCTAAATATAACCCTAGCCACCATGGCAGAAGACTGAAAACTCGGGCTCCAGAAAATGCGTTTCAAGCCCCATTCACCCATCCAGAAGTGCCCCCAAAGGAAGGCTTTGGGTACAGCTGAACTCCCCAGGTGAGCCTTTATGCAGCCCCACATGCAACTGGACCCTCCGGGTTCACTCTTTCACCGCAAGCCTAAATATAGCCCTAGCACGCCTGGCAGTCGACTGAAAACTCGGGCCACAAAAAATGTGTCACGAGCCCCATTCGCCCATTCAAAAGTGCCTCCAAAGGAAGGCTTTGGGTACAAGTGAACTCCCCAGGGGAGCCTTTATGCAGCCCCACATGCAACTGGACCCTCCGGGTTCGCTCTTTCACAGCAACCCTAAATATAACCCTGGACCGCATGGCAGACGACTGAAAAATCGGGCCCCAGAAAACGTGCTACAAGCCCCATTCGACCATCCAAATGTGCCCACAAAGGAAGGCTTTGGGTACAAGTGAACTCCCCAGGGGAGCCTTAACGCAGCCCCACATGCAACTGGACCCTCCGTATTCGCTCTTTCACAGCAACCCTAAATATAGCCCTGGCCCGCCTGGCAGTCGACTGAAAACTCGGGCCCCAGAAAATGCATTAAAAGCCTAATTCGCCCATCCAAAAGTGCCCCCAGAGGAAAGCTTTGGGTACAACTGAACTCCCCAGGGGAGCCTTTACGCAGCCCCACATGCAACTGGACCCTCCGTGTTCGCTCTTTACAGCAACCCTAAATATACCCCTAGCCACCATGGAAGAAGACTGAAAACTCGGGCCACAGAAAAAGCGTTACAAGCCCAATACGAACATAAAAAATTGCCCCCAAAGGAAGGCTTTGGGTACAAGTGAACTCCTCAGGGGAGCCTTTATGCAGCCCCACATGCAACTGGACCCTCCGTATTCGCTCTTTCACAGCAACCCTAAATATATCCCTGGCCCGCATTGCAGACGACTGAAAAATCGGGCCCCAGAAAACGTGCTACAAGCCCCATTCGACCATCCAAAAGTGCCCCCAAAGGAAGGCTTTGGGTACAACTGAACTCCCCAGGGGAGCCTTTATGCAGGCCCATACGCAACTGGACCCCCCGTGTTCGCTGTTTACAAGCAACCCTAAATATAACACTAGCCAGCATGGCAGAAAACTGAAAACTCGGGCCACAGAAAAAGCGTTTCAAGCCCCATGCACCCATCCAGAAGTACCTTCAAAGGAAGGCTTTGGGTACATCTGAACTCCCCAGGGGAGCCTTTATGCAGCCCCACATGCAACTGGACCCTCCGGGTTCACTCTTTCACCGCAAGACTAAATATAGCCCTAGCACGCCTGGCAGTCGACTGAAAGCTCGGGCCACAGAAAATGTGTTACGAGCCCCATTCGACCATCCAAAAGTGCCCCCAAAGGAAGGCTTTGGGTACATCTGAACTCCCCAGGGGAACCTTAACGCAGCCCCACATGCAACTGGACCCTCCGTATTCGCTCTTTCACAGCAACCCTAAATATAGCCCTGGCCCGCCTGGCAGTCGACTGAAAACTCGGGCCCCAGAAAAACTGTTAAAAGCCTAATTCGCCCATCCAAAAGTGCCCACAAAGGAAGGCTTTGGGTACAAGTGAACTCCCCAGGGGAGCCTTAACGCAGCCCCACATGCAACTGGACCCTCCGTATTCGCTCTTTCACAGCAACCCGAAATATAGCCCTGGCCCGCCTGGCAGTCGACTGAAAAATCGGGCCCCAGAAAACGTGCTACAAGCCCCATTCGCCCATCCAAAAGTGCCCCCAAAGGAAGGCTTTGCGTACAACTGAACTCCCCAGGGGAGCGTTTATGCAGGCCCATACGCAACTGGACTTCCCGTGTTCGCTGTTTACAAGCAACCCTAAATATAACACTAGCCAGCATGGCAGAAAACTGAAAACTCGGGCCACAGAAAAATCGTTTCAAGCCCCATTCACCCATCCAGAAGTGCCCCCAAAGGAAGGCTTTGGGTACAAGTGAACTCCCCAGGGGAGCCTTTATGCAGCCCCACATGCAACTGGACCCTCCGGGTTCACTCTTTCACCGCAAGCCTAAATATAGCCCTCGGCGCAATGGGAGAAGACTGAAAAACGGGCCTCAGAAAACGCATTGCGATTCCCCTTGGACCATCCCAAAGTGCCCCCAAAGGAATTCTTTGGGTACAACTGGACTCCCCAGGGGAGCCTTAACGCAGCCCCACATGCAACTGGACCCTCCGTATTCGCTCTTTCACAGCAACCCTTAATATAGCCCTGGCCCGCCTGGCAGTAGACTGAAAACTCGGGCCCCAGAAAATGCTTTAAAAGCCTAATTCGCCCATCAAACAGTGCCCCCAGAGGAAGGCTTTGGGTACAACTGAACTCCCCAGGGGAGCCTTTACGCAGCCCCACATGCAACTGGACCCTCCTTGTTCACTGTTTACGAGCAACCCTAAATATAGCCCTAGCCACCATGGCAGAAGAATGAAAACTCGGGCTCCAGAAAATGAGTTTCAAGCCCCATTCACCCATCCAGAAGTGCCCCCAAAGGAAGGCTTTGGGTACAGCTGAACTCCCCAGGGGAGCCTTTATGCAGCCCCACATGCAACTGGACCCTCCGGGTTCACTCTTTCACCGCAAGCCTAAATATAGCCCTAGTACGCCTGGCAGTCGACTGAAAACTCGGGCCACAAAAAATGTGTTACGAGCCCCATTCGCCCATTCAAAAGTGCCTCCAAAGGAAGGCTTTGGGTACAAGTGAACTCCCCAGGGGAGCCTTTATGCAGCCCCACATGCAACTGGACCCTCCGGGTTCACTCTTTCACCGCAAGCCTAAATATAGTCCTGGCCCGCCTGGCAGTCGACTGAAAAGTCGGGCCCCAGAAAATGCGTTAAAAGCCTAATTCGCCCATCCAAAAGTGCCCCCAGAGGAAGGCTTTGGGTACAAGTGAACTCCCCAGGGGAGCCTTTACGCAGCCCCACATGCTACTGGACCCTCCTTGTTCACTGTTTACGAGCAACCCTAAATATAACACTAGCCAGCATGGCAGAAGACTGAAAACTCGGGCCCCAGAAAACGTGCTACAAGCCCCATTCGACCATCCAAAAGTGCCCCCAAAGGAAGTCTTTGGGTACAAGTGAACTCCCCAGGGGAGCCTTTATGCAGCCCCACATGCAACTGGACCCTCCGTATTCACTGTTTACGAGCAACCCTAAATATAACCCTAGCCACCATGGCAGAAGACTGAAAACTCGGGCTCCAGAAAATGCGTTTCAAGCCCCATTCACCCATCCAGAAGTGCCCCCAAAGGAAGGCTTTGGGTACAACTGAACTCCCCAGGGGAGCCTTTATGCAGCCCCACATGCAACTGGACCCTCCGGGTTCACTCTTTCACCGCAAGCCTAAATATAGCCCTCGGTGCAATGGGAGAAGACTGAAAAAGCGGGCCTCAGAAAACGCATTGCGATTCCCCTTGGACCATCCAAAAGTGCCCCCAAAGGAAGGCTTTGGGTACAACTGGACTCCCCAGGGGAGCCTTAACGCAGCCCCACATGCAACTGGACCCTCCGTATTCGCTCTTTCACAGCAACCCTAAATATAGCCCTGGCCCGCCTGGCAGTCGACTGAAAACTCGGGCCACAGAAAATGCATTAAATCCTAATTCGCCCATCCAAAAGTGCCCCCAGAGAAAGGCTTTGGGTACAAGTGAACTCCCCAGGGGAGCCTTTATGCAGCCCCACATGCAACTGGACCCTCCGGGTCCACTCTTTCACAACAAGCCTAAATATAGCCCTGGCCCGCCTGGCAGTCGACTGAAAACTCGGGCCACAGAAAATGCGTTAAAAGCCTAATTCGCCCATCCAAAAGTGCCCCCAGAGGAAGGCTTTGGGTACAACTGAACTCCCCAGGGGAGCCTTTATGCAGCCCCACATGCAACTGGACCCTCCGGGTCCACTCTTTCACAACAAGCCTAAATATAGCCCTGGCCCGCCTGGCAGTCGACTGAAAACTCGGGCCCCAGAAAATGCGTTAAAAGCCTAATTCGCCCATCCAAAAGTGCCCCCAGAGGAAGGCTTTGGTTACAACTGAACTCCCCAGGGGAGCCTTTATGCAGCCCCACATGCAACTGGACCCTTTGGGTTCACTCTTTCAAAGCAACCCTAAATATAGCCCTGGTTCGCCTGGCAGTCGACTGAAAACTCGGGCCACAGAAAAAGCGTTTCAAGCCCCTTTTGCCCATCCAAAAGTGCCCCCAAAGGAAGGCTTTGGATACAACTGAACTCCCCAGGGGAGCCTTAACGCAGCCCCACATGCAACTGGACCCTCCTTGTTCACTGTTTACGAGCAACCCTAAATATAACCCTAGCCAGCATGGCAGAAGACTGAAAATTCGGGCCCCCGAAAATGTGCTACAAGCCCCATTCGACCATCCAAAAGTGCCCTTAAAGGAAGGCTTTGGGTACAAGTGAACTCCCCAGGGGAGCCTTTATGCAGCCCCACATGCAACTGGACCCTCCTTGTTCACTGTTTACGAGCTACCCTAAATATACCCCTAGCCACCATGGCAGAAGACTGAAAACTCGGGCTCCAGAAAATGAGTTTCAAGCCCCATTCACCCATCCAGAAGTGCCCCCAAAGGAAGGCTTTGGGTACAACTGAACTCCCCAGGGGAGCCTTTATGCAGCCCCACATGCAACTGGACCCTCCGGGTTCACTCTTTCACCGCAAGCCTAAATATAGCCCTCGGCGCAATGGGAGAAGACTGGAAACTCGGGCCACAGAAAAAGCGTTTCAAGCCCCTTTCGCCCATCCAGAAGTGCCCCCAAAGGAAGGCTTTGGGTACAACTGAACTCCCCAGGGGAGCCTTTATGCAGCCCCACATGCAACTGGACCCTCCGTATTCGCTCTTTCACAGCAACCCTAAATATAACCCTGGCCCGCATGGCAGACGACTGAAAAATCGGGCCCCAGAAAACGTGCTACAAGCCCCATTCGACCATCCAAAAGTGCCCCCAAAGGAAGGCTTTGGGTACAACTAAACTCCCCAGGGGAGCCTTTATGCAGGCCCATACGCAACTGGACCCCCCGTGTTCGCTGTTTACAAGCAACCCTAAATATAACACTAGCCAGCATGGCAGAAAACTGAAAACTCGGGCCACAGAAAAAGCGTTTCAAGCCCCTTTCGCCCATCCAGAAGTGCCCCCAAAGGAAGGCTTTGGGTACAAATGAACTCCCCAGGGGAGCCTTTACGCAGCCCCACATGCAACTGGACCCTCCTTGTTCACTGTTTACGAGCAACCCTAAATATAACACTAGCCAGCATGGCAGAAGACTGAAAACTCGGGCCACAGAAAAAGAGTTTCAAGCCCCTTTCGCCCATCCAGAAGTGCCCCCAAAGGAAGTCTTTGGGTACAAGTGAACTCCCCAGGGGAGCCTTTATGCAGCCCCACATGCAACTGGACCCTCCGTATTCACTGTTTACGAGCAACCCTAAATATAACCCTAGCCACCATGGCAGAAGACTGAAAACTCGGGCTCCAGAAAATGCGTTTCAAGCCCCATTCACCCATCCAGAAGTGCCCCCAAAGGAAGGCTTTGGGTACAACTGAACTCCCCAGGGGAGCCTTTATGCAGCCCCACATGCAACTGGACCCTCTGGGTTCACTCTTTCACCGCAAGCCTAAATATAGCCCTCGGCGCAATGGGAGAAGACTGAAAAAGCGGGCCTCAGAAAACGCATTGCGATTCCCCTTGGACCATCCAAAAGTGCCCCCAAAGGAAGGCTTTGGGTACAACTGGACTCCCCAGGGGAGCCTTAACGCAGCCCCACGTGCAACTGGACCCTCCGTATTCGCTCTTTCACAGCAACCCTAAATATAGCCCTGGCCCGCCTGGCAGTCGACTGAAAACTCGGGCCACAGAAAATGTGTTACGAGCCCCATTCGCCCATTCAAAAGTGCCTCCAAAGGAAGGCTTTGGGTACAAGTGAACTCCCCAGGGGAGCCTTTATGCAGCCCCACATGCAACTGGACCCTCCGGGTTCACTCTTTCACCGCAAGCCTAAATATAGTCCTGGCCCGCCTGGCAGTCGACTGAAAAGTCGGGCCCCAGAAAATGCGTTAAAAGCCTAATTCGCCCATCCAAAAGTGCCCCCAGAGGAAGGCTTTGGGTACAAGTGAACTCCCCAGGGGAGCCTTTACGCAGCCCCACATGCTACTGGACCCTCCTTGTTCACTGTTTACGAGCAACCCTAAATATACCCCTAACCACCATGGCAGAAGACTGAAAGCTCGGGCCACAGAAAGTGTGTTACAAGCCCCATTTGCCCATCCAAAAGTGCCCCCAAAGGAAGGTTTTGGGTACATCTGAACTCCCCAGGGGAGCCTTTACGCAGCCCCACATGCAACTGGACCCTCCGGGTTCGCTGTTTCCGAGCATCCCTAAACATAGCCCTAGCCGTCATCGGAGACAAGTGAAAAATCAGGCCCTATGAAATGCGTTGCGAGCCCCTTCGTATCATCGAAAAGTTCCCCCAAAGGAAGACTTTGGGTACAAGTGAACTCCCCAGGGGAGCCTTTACGCAGCCCCACATGCAACTGGACCCTCCTGGTTTGCTGTTCCTCAGCAAACCTAAACATAGCCCTAGCCGTCATCGGAGAGGAGTGAAAAATCAGGCCCCAGGAAATTCGTTCCGAGGCCTTTTCGCCCATCCAAATGTGCCCCCAAAGGAAGGCTTTGGGTACAAGTGAACTCCCCAGGGGAGCCTTTACGCAGCCCCACATGCAACTGGACCCTCCGGGTTCGATTTTTCCGAGCAACCCTAAATATATCCCTAGCCGGCATGGGAGAAGACTGAAAACCCGGGCCCCAGAAAACGCGTTGCAAGCCCCTTTGGACCATCCAAAAGTGCCCGCAAAGGAAGGCTTTGGGTACAAGTGATCTCCCCAGGGGAGCCTTTATGCAGCCCCACATGCAACTGGACCCTCCGGGTTTGCTGTTTCCGAGCATCCCTAAACATAGCCCTAGCAGGCATCGATGACGACTGAAAAATCAGGCCCCAGGAAATGCGTTGCGAGCCCCTTTGAACCATCCAAAAGTGCCCCCAAAGGAAGGCTTTGGATACAAGTGAACTCCCCAGGGGAGCCTTTACGCAGCCCCACATGCAACTGGACCCTCCGGGTTCGCTGTTTCCGAGCATCCCTAAACATAGCCCTAGCTGGCATCGATGACGACTGAAAAATCAGGCCCCAGGAAATGTGTTGCGAGCCCCTTTGAACCATCCAAAAGTGCCCCCAAAGGAAGGCTTTGGATACAAGTGAACTCCCCAGGGGAGCCTTTACGCAGCCCCACATGCAACTGGACCCTCCGGTTTCGCTGTTTCTGAGCATCCCTAAACATAGCCCTAGCCGTCATCGGAGACAAGTGAAAAATCAGGCCCTAGGAAATGTGTTGCGAGCCCCTTCGTACCATCCAAAAGTTCCTCCAAAGGAAGGCTTTGGGTACAAGTGAACTCCCCAGGGGAGCCTTTACGCAGCCCCACATGCAACTGGACCCTCCTGGTTTGCTGTTCCTCAGCAAACCTATACGTAGCCCTAGCCGTCATCGGAGACGAGTGAAAAATCAGGCCCCAGGAAATGCATTCCGAGGCCTTTTCGCCCATCCAAAAGTGCCCCCAAAGAAAGGCTTTGGGTAGAAGTGAACTCCCCAGGGGAGCCTTTACGCAGCCCCACATGCAACTGGATCCTTTGGGTTCGCTGTTTCCGAGCATCCCTAAACATAGCCCTAGCCGGCATCGATGACGACTGAAAAATCAGGCCCCAGGAAATGCGTTACGAGCCTTTTCACCCATCCAAAAGTGCCCCCAAAGGAAGGCTTTGGGTACAAGTGAACTCCCCAGGGGAGCCTTTACGCAGCCCCACATGCAACTGGACCCTCCTGGTTTGCTGTTCCTCAGCAAACCTAAACATAGCCCTAGCCGTCATCGGAGAGGAGTGAAAAATCAGGCCCCAGGAAATTCGTTCCGAGGCCTTTTCGCCCATCCAAATGTGCCCCCAAAGGAAGGCTTTGGGTACAAGTGAACTCCCCAGGGGAGCCTTTACGCAGCCCACATGCAACTGGACCCTCCGGGTTCGATTTTTCCGAGCAACCCTAAATATATCCCTAGCCGGCATGGGAGAAGACTGAAAACCCGGGCCCCAGAAAACGCGTTGTAAGCCCCTTTGGACCATCCAAATGTGCCACCAAAGGAAGGCTTTGGGTACAAGTGAACTCCCCAGGGGAGCCTTTACGCAGCCCCACATGCAACTGGACCCTCCGGGTTCGCTGTTTCCGAGCATCCCTAAACATAGCCCTAGCAGTCATCGGAGACGAGTGAAAAATCAGGCCCCAGGAAATGCGTTGCGAACCCTTTTCGCCCATCCAAAAGTGCCCCCAAAGGCAGGATTTGGGTACAAGTGAACTCCCCAGGGGAGCCTTTACGCAGCCCCACATGCAACTGGACCCTCCGGGTTCGATTATTCCGAGCAACCCTAAATATATCACTAGCCGGCCTCGAAGACGACTGAAAAATCAGGCCCAGGAAATGCGTTGCGAGCCCTTTTCGTCCATCCAAAAATGCCCACAGAGGAAGGCTTTGAGTACAAGTGAACTCCCCAAGGCAGCCTTTACGCAGCCCCACCTGCAACTGGACCCTCCGGGTTCGATTTTTCGAGCAACCCTAAATATATCACTAGCCGGCATGGGAGAAGACTGAAAACCCGGGCCCCAGAAAACGCGTTGCAAGCGCCTTTGGACCATCCAAAAGTGTCACCAAAGGAAGGCATTAGGTACAAGTGAACTCCCCAGGGGAGCCTTTACGCAGCCCCACATGCAACTGGACCCTCCGGGTACGCTGTTCATGAGCAAACCTAAACATAGCCCTAGCCGTCATCGGAGACAAGTGAAAAATCGGGCCCTAGGAAATGCGTTGCGAGCCCCTTCGGACCATCCAAAAGTTCCCCCAAAGGAAGGCTTTGGGTACAAGTGAACTCCCCAGGGGAGCCTTTACGCAGCCCCACATGCAACTGGACCCTCCTGGTACGCTGTTCATGAGCAAACCTAAACGTAGCCCTAGCCGTCATCGGAGACGAGTGAAAAATCAGGCCCCAGGAAATGCGTTCCGAGGCCTTTTCGCCCATCCAAATGTGCCCCCAAATGAAGGCTTTGGGTACAAGTGAACTCCCCAGGGGAGCCTTTACGCAGCCCCACATGCAACTGGACCCTCCGGGTTCGCTGTTTCCGAGCATCCCTAAACATAGCCCTAGCCGTCATCGGAGACGAGTGAAAAATCAGGCCCCAGGAAATGCGTTGCGAACCCTTTTCGCCCATCCAAAAGTGCCCCCAAAGAAAGGCTTTGGGTACAAGTGAACTCCCCAGGGGAGCCTTTACGCAGCCCCACATGCAACTGGACCCTCCGTATTCACTGTTTACGAGCAACCCTAAATATAACCCTAGCCACCATGGCAGAAGACTGAAAACTCGGGCTCCAGAAAATGCGTTTCAAGCCCCATTCACCCATCCAGAAGTGCCCCCAAAGGAAGGCTTTGGGTACAACTGAACTCCCCAGGGGAGCCTTTACGCAGCCCCACATGCAACTGGACCCTCCGGGTACGCTGTTCATGAGCAAACCTAAATGTAGCCCTAGCCGTCATCGGAGACGAGTGAAAAATCAGGCCCCAGGAAATGCATTCCGAGGCCTTTTCGCCCATCCAAAAGTGCCCCCAAAAAAGGCTTTGGGTAGAAGTGAACTCCCCAGGGGAGCCTTTACGCAGCCCCACATGCAACTGGACCCTTTGGGTTCGCTGTTTCCGAGCATCCCTAAACATAGCCCTATCCGGCATCGATGACGACTGAAAAATCAGGCCCCAGGAAATGCGTTACGAGCCCTTTTCACCCATCCAAAAGTGCCCCCAAAGGAAGGCTTTGGGTACAAGTGAACTCCCCAGGGGAGCCTTTACGCAGCCCCACATGCAACTGGACCCTCCGGGTTCGCTGTTTCCGAGCATCCCTAAACATAGCCCTAGCCGTCATCGGAGACAAGTGAAAAATCAGGCCCTAGGAAATGCGTTGCGAGCCCCTTCATATCATCGAAAAGTTCCCCCAAAGGAAGACTTTGGGTACAAGTGAACTCCCCAGGGGAGCCTTTACGCAGCCCCACATGCAACTGGACCCTCCTGGTTTGCTGTTCCTCAGCAAACCTAAACATAGCCCTAGCCGTCATCGGAGAGGAGTGAAAAATCAGGCCCCAGGAAATTCGTTCCGAGGCCTTTTCGCCCATCCAAATGTGCCCCCAAAGGAAGGCTTTGGGTACAAGTGAACTCCCCAGGGGAGCCTTTACGCAGCCCCACATGCAACTGGACCCTCCGGGTTCGATTTTTCCGAGCAACCCTAAATATATCCCTAGCCGGCATGGGAGAAGACTGAAAACCCGGGCCCCAGAAAACGCGTTGTAAGCCCCTTTGGACCATCCAAATGTGCCACCAAAGGAAGGCTTTGGGTACAAGTGAACTCCCCAGGGGAGCCTTTACGCAGCCCCACATGCAACTGGACCCTCCGGGTTCGCTGTTTCCGAGCATCCCTAAACATAGCCCTAGCCGTCATCGGAGACGAGTGAAAAATCAGGCCCCAGGAAATGCGTTGCGAACCCTTTTCGCCCATCCAAAAGTGCCCCCAAAGAAAGGCTTTGGGTACAAGTGAACTCCCCAGGGGAGCCTTTACGCAGCCCCACATGCAACTGGACCCTCCGGGTTCGCTGTTTCCGAGAATCCCTAAACGTAAGCCTAGCCGGCATCGAAGAGAAGTGAAAAATCAGGCCCCAGGAAATGCGTTGCAAGCCCCTTTGAACCATCCAAAAGTGTCACCAAAGGAAGACTTTGGGTACAAGAGAACTCCCCAGGGGAGCCTTTACGCAGCCCCACATGCAACTGGACCCTCCGGGTTTGCTGTTCCTGAGCAAACCTAAACGTAGCCCTAGCCGTCAACGGAGACGAGTGAAAATTCAGGCCCCAGGAAATGCGGTCCGAGGCCTTTTCGCCCATCCAAATGTGCACCCAAAGGAAGGCTTTGGGTAAAAGTGAACTCCCCAGGGGAGCCTTTACGCAGCCCCACATGCAACTAGACTCTCCGGGCTCGCTGTTTCCGAGCATCCCTAAACATAGCCCTAGCAGTCATCGGAGACGAGTGAAAAATCAGGCCCCAGGAAATGCGTTGCGAACCCTTTTCGCCCATCCAAAAGTGCCCCCAAAGGCAGGATTTGGGTACAAGTGAACTCCCCAGGGGAGCCTTTACGCAGCCCCACATGCAACTGGACCCTCCGGGTTCGATTATTCCGAGCAACCCTAAATATATCACTAGCCGGCCTCGAAGACAACTGAAAAATCAGGCCCCAGGAAATGCGTTGCGAGCCCTTTTCGTCCATCCAAAAATGCCCACAGAGGAAGGCTTTGAGTACAAGTGAACTCCCCAGGGCAGCCTTTACGCAGCCCCACCTGCAACTGGACCCTCCGGGTTCGATTTTTCCGAGCACCCTAAATATATCACTAGCCGGCATGGGAGAAGACTGAAAACCCGGGCCCCAGAAAACGCGTTGCAAGCGCCTTTGGACCATCCAAAAGTGTCACCAAAGGAAGGCATTAGGTACAAGTGAACTCCCCAGGGGAGCCTTTACGCAGCCCCACATGCAACTGGACCCTCCGGGTACGCTGTTCATGAGCAAACCTAAACATAGCCCTAGCCGTCATCGGAGACAAGTGAAAAATCGGGCCCTAGGAAATGCGTTGCGAGCCCCTTCGGACCATCCAAAAGTTCCCCCAAAGGAAGGCTTTGGGTACAAGTGAACTCCCCAGGGGAGCCTTTACGCAGCCCCACATGCAACTGGACCCTCCTGGTACGCTGTTCATGAGCAAACCTAAACGTAGCCCTAGCCGTCATCGGAGACGAGTGAAAAATCAGGCCCCAGGAAATGCGTTCCGAGGCCTTTTCGCCCATCCAAATGTGCCCCCAAATGAAGGCTTTGGGTACAAGTGAACTCCCCAGGGGAGCCTTTACGCAGCCCACATGCAACTGGACCCTCCGGGTTCGCTGTTTCCGAGCATCCCTAAACATAGCCCTAGCCGTCATCGGAGACGAGTGAAAAATCAGGCCCAGGAAATGCGTTGCGAACCCTTTTCGCCCATCCAAAAGTGCCCCCAAAGAAAGGCTTTGGGTACAAGTGAACTCCCCAGGGGAGCCTTTACGCAGCCCCACATGCAACTGGACCCTCCGTATTCACTGTTTACGAGCAACCCTAAATATAACCCTAGCCACCATGGCAGAAGACTGAAAACTCGGGCTCCAGAAAATGCGTTTCAAGCCCCATTCACCCATCCAGAAGTGCCCCCAAAGGAAGGCTTTGGGTACAAGTGAACTCCCCAGGGGAGCCTTTATGCAGCCCCACATGCAACTGGACCCTCCGGGTTCGCTCTTTCACAGCAACCCTAAATATAACCCTGGACCGCATGGCAGACGACTGAAAAATCGGGCCCCAGAAAACGTGCTACAAGCCCCATTCGACCATCCAAATGTGCCCACAAAGGAAGGCTTTGGGTACAAGTGAACTCCCCAGGGGAGCCTTAACGCAGCCCCACATGCAACTGGACCCTCCGTATTCGCTCTTTCACAGCAACCCTAAATATAGCCCTGGCCCGCCTGGCAGTCGACTGAAAACTCGGGCCCCAGAAAATGCATTAAAAGCCTAATTCGCCCATCCAAAAGTGCCCCCAGAGGAAAGCTTTGGGTACAACTGAACTCCCCAGGGGAGCCTTTACGCAGCCCCACATGCAACTGGACCCTCCGTGTTCGCTCTTTACAGCAACCCTAAATATACCCCTAGCCACCATGGAAGAAGACTGAAAACTCGGGCCACAGAAAAAGCGTTACAAGCCCAATACGAACATAAAAAATTGCCCCCAAAGGAAGGCTTTGGGTACAAGTGAACTCCTCAGGGGAGCCTTTATGCAGCCCCACATGCAACTGGACCCTCCGTATTCGCTCTTTCACAGCAACCCTAAATATATCCCTGGCCCGCATTGCAGACGACTGAAAAATCGGGCCCCAGAAAACGTGCTACAAGCCCCATTCGACCATCAAAAGTGCCCCCAAAGGAAGGCTTTGGGTACAACTGAACTCCCCAGGGGAGCCTTTATGCAGGCCCATACGCAACTGGACCCCCCGTGTTCGCTGTTTACAAGCAACCCTAAATATAACACTAGCCAGCATGGCAGAAAACTGAAAACTCGGGCCACAGAAAAAGCGTTTCAAGCCCCATGCACCCATCCAGAAGTACCTTCAAAGGAAGGCTTTGGGTACATCTGAACTCCCCAGGGGAGCCTTTATGCAGCCCCACATGCAACTGGACCCTCCGGGTTCACTCTTTCACCGCAAGACTAAATATAGCCCTAGCACGCCTGGCAGTCGACTGAAAGCTCGGGCCACAGAAAATGTGTTACGAGCCCCATTCGACCATCCAAAAGTGCCCCCAAAGGAAGGCTTTGGGTACATCTGAACTCCCCAGGGGAACCTTAACGCAGCCCCACATGCAACTGGACCCTCCGTATTCGCTCTTTCACAGCAACCCTAAATATAGCCCTGGCCCGCCTGGCAGTCGACTGAAAACTCGGGCCCCAGAAAAACTGTTAAAAGCCTAATTCGCCCATCCAAAAGTGCCCACAAAGGAAGGCTTTGGGTACAAGTGAACTCCCCAGGGGAGCCTTAACGCAGCCCCACATGCAACTGGACCCTCCGTATTCGCTCTTTCACAGCAACCCGAAATATAGCCCTGGCCCGCCTGGCAGTCGACTGAAAAATCGGGCCCCAGAAAACGTGCTACAAGCCCCATTCGCCCATCCAAAAGTGCCCCCAAAGGAAGGCTTTGCGTACAACTGAACTCCCCAGGGGAGCGTTTATGCAGGCCCATACGCAACTGGACTTCCCGTGTTCGCTGTTTACAAGCAACCCTAAATATAACACTAGCCAGCATGGCAGAAAACTGAAAACTCGG